>NC_089173.1:18103605-18316048 GCF_009819655.1 Sylvia atricapilla | reverse complement strand
GGACCCATTAAAACTTCAGGAAACTTTGGAGTTGGATTCTGACTTGGAGTTCTTGAGAAGTTTCTTCATCTCCCTCTGAGGGACTGATGTTCAGGGCCTCAGCACAAGCCTCAAGAGGGTCATTGAAGTCCTTGTGCTGTGTCTGTGCTGCTGAGCTGGGCTGGGCTCCTGGCACAGAGGCAGCTCCTGGCAACCAAGAAGAGCTTAAAAACACATTTCTCTTCATGAGCAGCTCTTCTCCCAGCCCAGCAGGGCTGGGGCACTGCCTGCAGCCAGCCCGGGCACAGCACACAGGCACAGAGAGCTTCAATCACTCAGGGCTGGGAAGGGGCTGAGAAGTGACTGCGGGAGAATCACCGCCAGCCCTTGGCACAGGAACCTCTGGCTGCAGGACAATGCAGCTGCAGCTCCTGCAGTGATCTCCTACAGCTGGAACATGCCAATGCCTACAGACTCTGTGAGTACATTCTCTGATTGTGTCTTGTGTGGAGCAGCCAGGGTTGTCCTGCAGAGCAGGGTCCTGCAGCCCAGGGCGCTGTGCTGGGGCAGGGACTCTGCTGCCTGCCAGGGACAGCTCTCAGCCAGCCCTGGGGCTGCTCCCAGCACTGGGGGACAAGATCTGGGTGGAAGGAGACAGCTGGTAAGGCTTGGAAATGTTCTCCTTGTGTGGTGAGGATGCTGCATTGTTCAGGACTGCTCCTAGCATGACATTTAACTGCAGAATATTTCCAAGTTGATTTTTCAGGGATCACTGCAAGGCAAGGGCTGCATAAAATGGAAAATCCTGCTTTTTTATTTATTGCTCTGGATTGGCTGGATGGGAAACTGCAAATAGATATTCATCTCTCAGTTCATATTGCAAAAACAGAACCAAAAAATTTTCTCTCAGACCCTACTAAACCAGGCAGTGACAGAAATCAGCAGAGACTCCCTTACTGGCAGCATCAGTGTCACTTTTGCAGCCTCCTCAGGGTTGCTCTGTGGTTGCCATCAGAGCCTGCAGAGCCAGAGCTGCCCCTGGGCAGTGCCTGAGCTGGGAGGGGTCTGCAGGGCAGAGCTGAGCCCCCAGGGCTGGGCTGGGCTCTGGCAGCACTGGCAGGGCCCGACCCTGGGCACAGGGAAGCAGCTGCAGGCAGGGACAGCTCCAGGCAGCAGAGCCCTGGGCAGGCAGTGTGGGGAAAGTGCCACCAAGCTGTGCTGGGATATTGAAAGTCCCCTCCAAACTGAACTATTCCATGATTACTGTTGTTGCAGATCCACATTCCAAGACACTGCTCATGTCCAATAGCAGCTCCATCAGCCACTTCCTCCTGCTGGCACTGGCAGACAGGCGGCAGCTGCAGCTCCTGCACTTCTGCCTCTTCCTGGGCATCTCCCTGGCTGCCCTCCTGGGCAACGGCCTCGTCATCGCTGCCGTGGCCTGTGGCCACCACCTGCACAGCCCCATCTTCTTCTTCCTGCTCAACCTGGCCCTCAGCGACCTGGGCTCCATCTGCACCACTGTCCCCAAAGCCATGCACAATTCCCTCTGGGATACCACGGACATCTCCTATGCAGGATGTGCTGCTCAGCTCTTTTTCTTTATGTTTTTCATCTCAGCAGAGTTTTCCCTCCTGACCATCATGTGCTACGACCGCTACATGTCCATCTGCAAACCCCTGCACTACGGGACCCTCCTGGGCAGCAGAGCTTGTGCCCACATGGCAGCAGATGCCTGGGCCAGTGCCTTTCCCAATGCTCTCATGCACACGGCCAATACATTTTCCCTGTCCCTGTGCCATGGGAATGCCCTGGGCCAGTTCTTCTGTGAAGTGTCCCAGATCCTCAAGCTCTTCTGCTCACACTCCTACTTCAGAGAATTTGGGATCATTGCTGTTAGTGCCTCTTTAGCTCTTGGTTGTCTTGTGTTCATTGTTTTCTCCTATGTGCAGATCTTCAGAGCTGTGCTGAGGATCCCCTCTGAGCAGGGACGGCACAAAGCCTTTTCCACCTGCCTCCCTCACCTAGCTGTGCTCTCCCTGTTCATCAGCAGTGGCACATTTGCCTACCTGAAGCCCCCCTCCATCTCCTCCCCATCCCTGGATTTGGCTCTGTCAGTTCTGTACTCGGTGGTGCCTCCAGCCCTGAACCCCCTCATCTACAGCCTGAGGAACCAGGAGCTGAAGGCTGCAGTGTGGGCACTGATGACTGGATGGTTACAGAAACATTAAACTCCTGGCCAATTACCACAAATCACTTGTAATAAAAGTCATCTTTGACACTTCTTGTTGGTTTGTTAGTGTTTTTTCTGCAGTTTATATTTTTAATCTTGTCCACAAAGTATTGTCGTTGTTTGTGCCTGCTTTGGTTTAGGGTAAGTTTGGGAGGAAATTTTTGAATGGGATTTTTTTGGAGAGAAAACTTTAATTTTTATATTTTTTTAGTTGGTCTTGGAAAAGAATTTTTTTTTTTTTTGAGAAACAGACAGAACTATATATTTATCAACAAAGTTTTTGCAAGCATAATTAATTAATCATATGAAATAATAAAATTTTTTTCTGTTTTGAAGAGAGATGGCAAATCTGAGGGTGTTTTGCCAGGAGTTAGTTTAGTTTTTTTAGTTTTTTGTTGGTTTTACTATTTTTGGTGCTGGAAAGTGTTGAAGTTCATGCCCGGTGTGCCGTGGATGTAAGATTTCGATGGGTTTTTTTGTTTTTTGTTTTTTGTTTTTTTTTAGTTTAGAGTAGATTTAAATAGTTTAAGAAAAAGGAAAAAAAAAAAGTTCAAGAAGCTTTTTTGTTTTAGTTAGTTAGATTAATTAAAAGGAAAAATCTCCTTTTTTGCTGTTGTTTGTGCTTTTGATGAACGTTCTTAATTTTGAGGAAGAAGAAAAAATGCAGAGGACTGAACATTTTTTAGAAGAAATTGCATGGGTTTCCTTTTGATGTTATTTTACTTTTAGAATTTGTTTTAAAGGTACAGAAAACATGATACAGCATAGGTTTTTAGTTTTTTTGTTTTGTTGTTTTATTATTGTGAGTACAGAGTGTATATTCTGGTGTGTTTGGGGTAGTGTAATGTAATTAATTTGCTAGGGGTTTTTATACTTGTATTTGGATTATTGTTTACTATCCTACAGGGGCTTTATTTGCTTGGCTTGTTTGATTGTAGTACATTTGTTATACTTATGGATAACATGAGAAATACTGTTTATGGTGAGATTTATTTTTTGGTTTTGTGTTTATTTATAGGTGATATTTTTGCTTTGATGCCTTGAGGCATCATAAACTTCTTGAGTTAGGATTAACTTTTTTTGTCTTCCTAATTTAAATATGGTTTTGATACTTTTATTTTAATTGTTTGATTTATTTGTTCATTGCTTTGATGCTTTTTATTAGTTTTATTTTGGGGAGATATGGGTATTTATATGGTGGAATTTTATAGTAGTTTCATATGTTGGTAGCAAGGTTTTTCATTTATTAGCAGCTTATATTCTGGCTTTTTATGCTGGTAACTATGTTTTTTTAAATTACTTTTATAGAGTATTAGCTACTATGTATTGGAGCAGATGTAGAGCTTTGGCTACTTTTTTTGGCAATGTTTGGGGAAATTTAAACAGCTTTGAGTTTAGTAAGTTGGCTTGATTTTTTTTTAGTAGCCTGTGCAATTTGTGGTGTGGGATTTTATACAGCTGTTTTTTACTTTTGGTTTATTTTTATGATGCAACAGGAATTGTCAGTGAAAAGAGAGTAGTGTGTTTTTTTTTCCTGGTAGTTGGTTGCACAGAGGAGTTCTTTTAGTATGTGTTATTTGTCTTTGTTTTTGGCTTATTTTATTTGTTAAACTAAAGTTTTTACTTTTAGGTTAATTTGTAATTACTTTTAAAATTTCAAGCTCATTTAGTATCTTAATTAAAAACTGTGCACTCTGTGATGAGAGTAATTTATTTACTTTATGTGACATTCATGGTATGGTGGGTAGAGGGAAATGTGCTTTAAATATTTAATTCAGCACTGGTAGTTGGGGTGTTAGGAGGAATTGTGTTTTAGTGTTTATTATTTTTGAAGCAGTTTGGATGTTTTTATAGGCTGCTAAAATTCCCCTCCCAGTTGGAGTGTGGTTAGGTTTAGACTTTTTGTAGTTTTGACTTCAGAATTTTAGTGACTGGCTTTGAGCCTCCCCAGGCATTTTTTGTTCAAGGTCTTAGGGCAGACTCTGGCTCCTGGCTGTGGAGTAGAGTATGTTTTTTACATTTGGGTTTGTTTTGATTGGGCTAAGGGCTGTGGTGTGAGCAATTTTTTGTTTGCTTTGGGCAAAGGTGTGTTCCTGTTAAGAGTTTTATTGGAAAATAGATTTTTTGTGGGTAACTAGGTAGAGAGGGTTTACAATTTGGTTGTACTTAGGAATGTGTATTTTTTAAAAGTCTATGGTGCTTAGGAAAGCTTGTGGGGGTTTTTTTGTTGGTTGTTGGAGGACCAATTGCTGTGATTTATGTTGATGACATTAGTGGGGAATTTGACGGCTGGTCTATTTTTTCCTGAAATTTTTGGAAACTGCATTTTTTGTGGCAGGTTTTTAACTTGTGTGAGCCTTTTTTGATAGCAAAACTAGTATTTAGCGAGAACTGGATTTTTTTTTCTGAATAATTTAGCTGCAGCTTTTTTTATATAATGATGTTATTGATACACTGCAGATGTTTTGGAGTTTTATTTTTTTTAGTGCAGTTTGGATCAGTTTGTGGTAGATGGGAGGACTGTGTTTTATTTTTGGGGCAGTAGGTTTTAAGTGTACTGCACACCCCGTTACATGAAGGGAAACTGAGGCCTGCATTTTGCTGCCAGAGGAATGGAGAAAAATGCATTGGCAATGTTAATAGTGGCATACTACTTTGCTGTTTTGGACTTGAGCTTCTATTGGAGTTTTGCCATGTCTGGTACAGCAGCATTCAGTGGTGGAGTTACTTTATTTAAGGCCTGATAGCCTACACTTAGTTTTTTTGTTGTTTTTTTTTTCATATTTGCACTCAGGTGCAAATCTACCTCTTCCTCCAGGAAGCTTCTTTGCCTCAGCTAGATAGACTAACTAAAAGGAAAAAAAAACCACTCTCTGGCCACTGTTTGTGCATCTGACGAACACAAACAGTGCCCAAAGAAGAAGAGAAAAATGCAGAGGAGTGAACACTGTTTTTCAAAACAAACTGCATGCTTCTTCTTTCTCTGATTCACTCTCAAAAGCAGTCTTAAAGGCACAGAAATCACAGAACACAGAACAGACGACTGGGATAGAAGCATCATAGTCACCCTAGGACAGTGCCATTTCACATTTTGTTTCTCTCCACCTCCCCTGTGGCCTCAATTTGTTTCAATGAAGGGCTGTGCTCTTGGTGGCTTTAAAGGAGCTCAAGGATCTCCCAGTCAGGTTTTCTGCAGAGATGCCCCTTTTGTTCCCTTCTCTGCAGCTGCAGCAGCAATGTCTGTGTGCAGAGCTGGGGGCAGCTCAGGGCTGGCACAGCAGCTGTGGCCAGGAGCAGCAGCCCTTGGTGTTGGCAGTGCTGCTCCCGTGGCCCTGCCCCGCTGCCCTCCTGGCCCTGGTGTTGCTGTAGGGCCTGAGTGCTCTCGGGGCCAGGCACAGGGCTTGAGGTGGCAGTGCCGGGGCTGCAGCAGGGACAGGCCATGGGCACTGCTGGGGCAGCGCTGACGCCTCAGGGCAGGGCCTGGGGGCTCCAGCCTCCTTGCCCAGGCTCTCATTGTGAGAACCACAGTTCACTTTTACAAAAAAAATTATGGTTTTAATAAAATGATTATCCGGAAACAGATATAAAGGAAAGGATCTGTGCCAGGGTTCCTTGGCTCGCAGCCAGAAAGTACACCCTGCCTTTTCAGAACACTGGGTTAAAAAGATCTGTATGTTACATATTCAATAGACTGTAAGGCATTTTCCAAACATTCCTTAGAGTTCAGATGCCATCCTAGTGTCAAGCCTCCCACACCTGCCCCATTTTACTAATTTAGCATTTTTTACTTTTTCTTTTTGGTAACACTTCTTGGTCATTCTATGTCCCATTTTCTGATGACAGAAGATCAATAAATTACTTCCTGGAGCTTTTGTTCACCATTATCTTCACCTTGATAATTCAGGAACGTGGGAGGAGCTCCTCTATCTTTCACATTGGCTGGTTTAGATGTTCAAAAAACAGTTTTTTCATTTTAGCACTATGTTACAACCCCTCCCGCAATATACATTGTCATCACATCACCATTTCTAAACCGTGTTAAAAGGAAACTAGAAAATCTTTCCCACATTGTACATATAGCATTCATTTCAATTTTTGTGAAAATCCAACTTTATAATATGCATTTACAAGAAAATCTTCCTCTTCGCTTTTCATAAATGAGAAGTGTGTTTTATGGAAATGGATAAACTGTAATGCACACTTAGCTTATGTACACAAATATATGTAAGCAACAGACTTTTAGAATCCAGTGTCCACATAAGGTTTTGGTGTTATACCCTGGTGGATCTTAGCCTTGCATAAATGATGCCTCTTTAATACCAGTTTAGTGTTAAGAAGTCTTTTTCTGATATTTTGGAGATTTGGTAACAGCTTGGCCTCACGGACCCAAGGAGTCAACTGTGACACTGTGGAACCTGATGGAACAAAGGGTCCATTGTGACACTGCAGAATCCGATGGAGCCAAGGGGACATTTTGACACTGTGGGGCTGCATGGAACCAAAATCCATTTTGACACAGCATGGCCACATGGAACTGATGGTCCATTGTGATGCTGCAGATCCAAGGAGACCATTGTGACACTGTGGAAACCTATAGAACCAAAAGTCCATTGTGACAGAGAAAGGCCTCATGGAACCAAGGGCCATTGTGACACAGCAGAGCCTCACAGAGCCAAGGAGTCCATGGTGAGAAACCTCATGGAACAAATGATCCCTGGTGATACTGCAGAACCAAGGAGGCCGTTGTTGACAACATGACATCTTTGTGACACTGCCGGGCCTTTTTTTTCCATGGGGCCATTTTACCACAGCAGGGTCTCATGGAATCAAGGGGACCACAGTGACACTGTGGGGCTTCATGGGAACATGGGTCCTTTCTGACACCATGAGAAAGGAGTGACACTGTTACACTACAGAGCATCATGGAACCAAGGAGGCCATTTTGAAACAGTGCAGTCTCATGGAACCATGGAGACCATGACACCTTGAGGCCTCATCTAACCTAAGGACTTCTGTGGCACTGCAGGGACACCTGGTGATAGTATATGTAGGGTTAAAATTAAAATGATTTCTGCAGCTGCAAACCTGGGGAATAGAACCCCAGCTTCACTGCAACCAGGATGTGGCTTTCATGCTATTGTTTTAACCAAATCAAGTATAACTTTGCCTGGGTAATCAGGGGGCAGGAAGGAGTAGGACGATTTGTACTTAGGTTAATGTATCTAAGAAATAAAGCTATTCTCTACTAGGTTGGGTGAAACTGTACCTAATCATCATATGATATATTTTATAATTGTAACGATTGTTGGTAGCTGAATGTGATTATTACCTTAAACCAGAATCTTCAGAATCACAAGGGAAGATGTTTACCAAAAGTCATGCTTGGGTGTATACAGTAGAACAATGGGAGGGCTTAATGATTAACATAGAGTTGTATAAGGAAAGCGTATAAGATTGTATGCTTTTGAGCCCTTGTTGGAGTTGGATTTGAGTCTGTACCCTGACTCCCAGAGCTCTCAATAAAGCACCTCATAATCATTCAGTGATTATGTGTTTTCCTCGTTAACATTTTGGCGACCCAGGCGGGACCCTGTGAGTGCTGCTGAGGACCTCCCGTCCCAATCACGCTCCAGCTGGCACCGAGGGATTCTCGGGGAGCCCATTGAGGTGGGAGCCCCCACCGCTCACAACGTCCCCTGGAGAAGAGGTAAGGTGCTTTATTCTGGTCTGATCTGGTGCCTGCCTGTCAGACGCGGCGAAAGCTGTACCTGGTTGGGCTAAGGAATTCCTGGTATTGCCTAGGCGCCATCTGTTAGACAGGGCGAAAGCCCTGCAGGTTCGGCATCAGTGGTCTTATGTACTGTAACATATGGAGAAGCTGAAAGGGTTAAAAGTGGGGATTGTGGGCGGCAATGCCCCCATATTTGCTTCTCCTTTGCGGGGCTTGGTAGCACACTGGAAAGCTGGAAATTTTGGTCAGGAATTACGGAAAGATAAATTGATTGATTATTGCAATACATGGTGGCCTGGTTATGTTTTGCTTGATAATCAAAGGTGGCCGTAGAATGGATCTTTGGAACCGAATCTGATATCACAACTGATGGAGTATTGCAAACAAGAGGGTAAATTGGATGAAATTCCATATGTTGATTTATTTTTCTCTCTGCGAGGAAAACCGCAGTGGTTAACAGAGTGTAAATTGCAAGCGCTGGTCCTTGAAAACAATCAGTGCCTGGCTTGTGTCCAAGTTAGACGCTGTGTGGAACACTTGGTTTTTGGGAAAGGGGGGAAGGCGGTTTGGAAGCTGATTTACTACTGAGACCCAATGTCTCCACCAGAGTCCCCCCGGTATCGAACCCCACTCCGCCTGGTCTCACCCCCTCCGATTCACTTACTCTTTCCCTGCGTAATCCTACACAAGGTGCTTCTCCCCAGGGCTATCCCCCCCCCCCCCCAACACCTGCTCAAAGATTTATCCCTCCACCGACACCTCAAGGGTACCCTCCCCTTCCACCCACACCTTCATCGCTGGTCTCTGCCCCTGCAAACCCTCCGCCCGAGTCCCCCACTGCTCCCTTCTCTGATAATAATCAGGACCTGATGATGAGACGGGGACGACAGGGAGGGGGGTACTGAGAGGACGGGGCGGAAAGTAGTGAGAGTGAGGGAGATAGGTCAGATGCCCCAGTAGCCCACCGTACACAGGGAAGACGGGCTCTGGCGTGGCCTAAGACAGGAAAGGGTATATTAAAACCAGGAAAACAAAAGAGAACAATTATTGCGCCGCTAAGACAAGGGATGGGGGTGGATGGACCAGTTTTTGTTAAGGTCCCTTTTTCACCAGCTGATTTAGTAATATGGAAACAATCAGCAGGAACATATCGGGACAATCTGGATAAGGTAGCTCGTGTAGTTAAGATGATAATGAAAACCCAGAACCCCGATTGGGAAGATATCCAAGTGATATTAGACACTTTGTTGGATGAAACAGAGAAGGATATGGTGCTCCGGGCGGCAAAGGAAAGAGCCAGGGAGGACATACGGAATGGTTTGGTGACAGGGACTGTAGACTATAATTTTCCCACTGAAGAGCCCGGGTGGGACACTAATGACCCATCCAGAATAGATATGATGAGGCTAAAGAAATATCAGGAGTGGATTTGTATAGGGGTACAGAAGGCAATCCCTAGAACTATGACTTGGTCTAAGTTGTATGAAATCCTGCAGGAGAAAAAGGAATCTCCCACTGCCTTCCTAGAAAGACTTAAGGAAGCGGCCAGAAAATATACTGACCTCCAGGTAGACAGTGAGCAAACAAGGGTTCAACTAACTCTTATTTTCCTAGGCCAGTCACAAGAGGATATTAGGAGAAAATTGCAAAAACTGGAAGGTGAAGAGTTAAGAAATTTAGATAAAATGTTGGAGGTGGATTGGAAACTTTATAACAATTGTGAGAAAGAGGTTGCTAAGAAATAAGGGCAGAGTTTGTTGGCAGTCTTACAAGGACAGGGGCGGGGACGTGGTAGAACCGGTCAGGAAGGTAATAGAGGTGGTTTTGGCAGGGGGCAGGCTGGTCTGGCTATCAATCAATGTTCCTATTGTCGAATGACAGGGCATTGGAAACGAGAGTGCCCAAACCGGTTA
Source organism: Sylvia atricapilla (assembly GCF_009819655.1). Taxonomy (NCBI): domain Eukaryota; kingdom Metazoa; phylum Chordata; class Aves; order Passeriformes; family Sylviidae; genus Sylvia; species Sylvia atricapilla. The sequence continues at coordinate 18,306,192 of NC_089173.1, read as the reverse complement.
GGCCAGACTGATCAGCCCCAGCTAGACAGTGCTGGAATCATGGTTTTGTGTGAACCAAAGCCAGGATCAAAGGAACCCATGGTGACTTTATGCCTAGAAGGGAAAGCAGTGACCTTTCTTGTTGACACAGGAGCCACACATTAGGTATTGAATTATACGGAAGGACAAATTGGGAATAAGTCAACTGCAATTATTGGAGCCACAGGGAGGGAAGAAATACGGCCCTTCTTGCAACCCCTATATTTGAGCTTTGGGAATAAAGTTCTAACACATGAATTTTTGTATTTGCCTGAGTGCCCAACCCCATTTTTTAGGATGAGATTTATTAGCGGTACTCGACTTTTGAAAGTGCTGAGTTAGTAATGAGAATATCTGAGTCTAAAACAGGAAAGATTTTAATGATAAAAGAAAAACTGATTCCTAATATTCCTAAGGAGGTAGAAGATGCAGTGAATCCCTCTGTCTGGGAAACAGATGTACCTGGAAAATCTAAGTTAGCACAGCCAGTACACGTGGAATTGAAAGAAGGGACAAATGCTGTACGACTCAAACAGTACCCTATAAAACCAGAAGCAATGCAAGGAATAGCAAAGACTATTGATAAATTTTTGAAATGTCATATTCCAGAAGAATGTGAATCAGAATACAATACTCCAATCTTCCCAGTAAAGAAGCCCAATGGTGAGTATAGACTCGTACAGGATTTGAGGGGCATAAATGAGATAACCAAAGATATTCATCCAGTGGTGGCCAATCCTTACACATTGTTAGCATCTGTAAAGGAGATATATAAATGGTTTACTGTAACTGATTTGAAAGATGCCTTTTTCTGCATACCCCTTGACCAAGATAGTAGGAACCTATTTGCCTTTGAGTGGGAACATCCTGGAATTGGAAGAAAGACCCAGCTCACCTGGACTCGATTACCGATGGCTTTTAAAAACTCCCTGACCCTATTCAGGAGTCATCTGGCAAAGGAGTTGGAAATCTGGACTAAAGAAGGACAGGTACCAAGAAACCAGTATCTATTGCTTCAATATGTAGATGATATCCTGATTGCTACTGAAGAAAAAGCAACTTGCATAAAGGTAACAATTGAGATTTTAAATTCCTTGGGAATGGGAGGATATAAGGTATCCTGAGAAAAGGCCCAAATTGCCCAACAGACTGTTAACTATCTGGGATGTGAGATCTCCCAAGGGCAAAGAAGGCTGGGTACTAATCGTATTCAAGCTATTTGTGATATTCCAGAGCCACGGAATATTCATGAGCTGCGAATTTCCCTCGGAATGACCAGGTGATGTCACCTGTGGATCGTGGACTATGGACTGATTGTGAAACCTTTATATGAGGCCCAGAAGACACAGCTGTTCGTCTAAGGCCAACCACAAAGGGAGGCCTACCGAAAATTAAAGGAAGCATTAACAACTGCTCCTGCATTAGGGTTACCTGATTTGTCTAAAGACTTTCAGCTGTATGTACATGAGAATCAGTGCCTGGCACTGGGAGTCCTGATCCAACAATTGGGAAGTTGGAAAAGGCTGGTGGGTTACATTTCCAAACAGCTTGACAACGTAACTGCTGGGTGGCCCTCAGGTCTGCGGGCAGTGGCAGCTACTGTGCTACTGATACAAGAAGCCAGGAAGCTCACGATGGGAAGACACATTGATGTCTACGTGCCACACATGATAACCACAGTCCTGGAGCAGAAAGGGGGCCACTGGCTCTCTCCAAGTCGAATGATGAAATTCCAGGTAACCCTGACCGAGCAGGATGATGTGACACTAAAAACAACTAACCTTTTGAATCCAGCCTCATTTCTAGGTACTACAGCTGAGGAGGGTCCACTGGGACATGACTGCATAGAGGTGATCGAGTATACCTATTCAGCAAGAGCAGACCTGAAAGATACTCCTCTGGAGCAACCAGAATGGGAACTCTTCACGGATGGAAGCAGCTTTGTGGAAAAAGGAATGAGATATGCTGGATATGCGGCAATCACAATTAACACAGTAGTGGAAGCAAAAGCATTACCACCTAATACATCTGCCCAGAGGGCAGAGCTGATTGCATTAACCAGAGCATGAGAACTGAGTGGGGGAAAGCAGTAAACATATGGACTGACTCAAAATATACCTTTGGAGTAGTGCATGTAAACGGAGCATTATGGAAGGAGAGAGGATTACTGTCCTCCCAAGGGACACATATTAAACATCAAGATGCAGTCCTGCAACTGATAAATGCAGTACAAAAACCTGAACAAGTAACAATCATGCACTGCAAGGTACATCAATCGGGCAGTTCTAAAATTTGTGAAGGAAATCGAAAAGCAGATTGGACAGTCCATCAGGTGGCATGGGAGGTGCAGAAAACAATGGCCTTGATACTGTCAAAACTTAATGTCTCTCAATTCAATTTACCTCCCAAGCCAAAATACACAATAGAAGATGACAGACTGGCACATCTGCTGAAGGCACAGAAGAACGCAGAAGGGTGGTATGTAACCACACAAGGGAAAATAGTGGTACCCCCATTAGTAATGAGAGAAATCTTACAAATAAGACATAATGAGTGTCATTGGGGTGCAGAGGCATTGGTAAAATCATTGAAACAATATGTAATCTCAGTAGAGATGCAAACAATGGCAAAATCAGTAATGTCAAAATGTGAGATTTGCTTAAAGAACAATCCAGTGGCCAGAAGACAGACACAGCTAGAAAGAATTCGGGTGGGAATAGAACCAGGAGATTATTGGCAGGTAGATTTTACAGAATTGCCCAGAACCCAATGATATAAGTATTTGGTAGTAGGGGTTGACACATTTTCTGGATGGCCAGAAGCCCTTCCCTGTCATACCAATCAAGCAAAGGAAACAGTTAAGTGGTTACTACAGGAGATTATTCCCAGGTTAGGGGTGCCTATAGGGATATCATCAGATACAGGCCCACATTTTATAGCCAAGATCGTGCAGGAGGTGAGTAGATTATTGGGAATCTCTTGGGACCTCCATACTCCATGGAGACCCCAGTCAAGTGGACAGGTAGAAAGGATGAAACAGACACTGAAGAGGCAGCTTAGTAAAATATGCCAGGAAGCCAAATTGCAATGGCCACAAGCATTACCAATAGTAGTGCTGAGGATTCGGATGAGATCTAGGAGTGGAATGTCTGTCAGTCCCTATGAGATATTGTATGGGAAGCCATATGAACCTCCAGACCCCAATCCAAATGTACACGTTACAGGGAAACAGGACGTGTATAATTATGGTCTGTCTCTTGGGAAAACTTTAGCACAGCTCCGGGGCGCCCTCCTGTGGAATAGACTGCTGAGTCTTGAAAATCCAATCCACGATATCAAACCAGGAGACGAGGTGTACCTCAAGACCTGGGATGAGGAGCCATTGAAGGAAAAGTGGACTGGTCCTCATCAAGTGCTGCTAACCACCTTTACCACTGTCAAAGTGGCTGAAGTGGAACCCTGGATACACTACACAGGAGTGAAGAAAGTCCCTCGTGGAGCTGTGTCGTGGGCTGCGCAAGCTGTAGGACCAACAAAGCTGAAGATAAAACATCTGTAATGGTATCAGTAACCATGCTCCTTTGGGGGTTAATGTTAACTTTATGTATTTTAATGTTACCAGTAAGGATCACTATTGCTTTGAGATATGGAATGCACGAAGGTCTACCAACTGCTCTTCATTCTAAGGTGAAGAGAAAGGTACAATCAGGAACACAGGTAACAGAAGCTCCTAATACAATTCAAGCTGAAAACGTGATGATTGGATTGATTAAAGACTTTGCCAAAATGCAAAACACCACCAGAATAACAGCCTGCCTGCCAATACCAAAGGCAGCAGGAGACCCAACAACTTGGGGAATCATAACATCAGAATTACCTGATATAAAAGAGAACAAAACAATTAAATGTAAGCAGGTTACAGAAATGTGACAGGAAACCCGTTAGTGTGGAAGTGTGAAGAAAAGGATTGGAAAGGATTAGAAACCTGGGATAGTGCGTGGTCCATGGTTATATTTCCGAAATTTCAATATATGGCAAGCACTCCTTGGTGCATTAAATGGAAAGGCCCTGAAAATGAAACAGATCCAGCAATAGTAAACACTGGTACTGCTAGCAGAAAGGAAACAGCAAAAGTAAATTGGTGGACATGTGATAAAATTTATGATCGCGCCTCTGACAACCCGGAAGTAAAACAATGGTCACCCTTGGCTGTAGCCTTGCAAAATGGTTGTGCTTGCAGAAGAATCAAACACAAACAGGGCAAAATCGCACCCAGGATCATAGTAGGATGTAGTAAGAGTACAATCCGAAGTCCTGGGCAATTTGTATGGGCAACAAGCCTTCCCCCCTTATGCCCAATCTGGAAAAGGTCCCCATTTAATGGGAGCCATGAGCTCCTGCAGATAAGAACAAAACGAGATGTCTCGAATAATCAGAATCAAGATGACACCTGGCAAGAACCCTCTAGTGGAGTAAAATTCAGGTGGGCCCTGGAATCTCTGTTTGGTCCTGTTGCAAATTATCGGAATAGGGAAATGCTGTATAAAATCACAGGTCAGGTAGACAGATTAGCAAGAGTTGCACGAGAAGGATTTAGTGAGCTCCAAGTGCAGTTACAAGCCACTACCAAAATGACTTTACAAAATCGATTGACTCTAGATATGTTACTCCTGAAAGAACACAGAGTGTGTGGATATTTAAAAGGATGAATTGACCATTGCTGCATCCACATCTCAAATGTAACAACAAATGTAGAACATGATATTAGCCAGTTAGGACAAATAGAATATGAAGTACAAGAGGAACAAAAGGATTTAGCTACTACCTGGTTAGACAAAATTCTTAGAGGATTAGGATTGAATGTTAATTCATGGGTGAAATCTATCCTTGAAAATTTAATAATTTTACTGATTATATTTCTAGTGATTTGGTTAGTTTTTAGGATACTAAAAGGGGAAATACGAAGAAGAACATCCTGGAACAGAACAATAATGAAGGCGCTGACACGAGACAAGACTGCACCTTCAGCACCTCCGATCTGCAATAATTTTCACAATGAAGCCCACGTCAACCATGGATTTGAAGCTGAACATCCAGTATAGACTCTGAAGATGAATGGACTGTACTGAATGAAAGCATTTACACTTAGTAGATTTAAAGTGAAATACTTTCAAAGGGGGGAATGAAAGGATAGGGTTAATAATTTCTGTTACCACAGAAGCTGGGAATAGAGTCTCAGCTTCACTGCAACCAGGTGTTGCTTCCATTGTTTCAACCAAATCAAGTATAATGCTGCCTGGGTAATCGGGATGGGGGGAGAAGGAGAAGATTGGGATGGCTTGTACGTAGAAATGAAGTAGGTCGGGTGAAACTGTACCTAATCATCATAAGATAGATGATCGAATTCTGATGATTGTTAGTAGCTGAACATGATTATTATTTCAAACTAGAATAGTAAAGAAGATATTTACAAAAATTCATGCTTGGATGTATACAATAGAACAATGTAGGTTTAATGATTAACATAGAGTTATGTAACGGAGGGGTATAATATTGGGGCCTTCTTGGACCCTCGTCAGAGCTGGATTTGGGTTTGTACCCCGGCTCCCAGAGCTCTCATCAATAAAGCACCCCCGTAATCAATTCCCCTGATTATGTGTATTCCTCGCTAACAGAATCAAAAGTGCCATCAGCATCTTCACACAAACTGTCACTGAACCGGAACAGCCTGAACCAGTAGCAGTTGCCACCATTCAGAAGAAGAAATCAAGGAGCAAATCAGTCCGCATAGCGACTGACGAGGATGGAGCAGGACCTTCGCACCCAGCTGAAGAGAAAGAGATCATCACTCGCTATCTATCTCTGAGTGAACTGCATAACCTGCGAAGGGAATTCACCCGCCAGACCAGGGAGTCCATCCTCACCTGGCTGCTCCGCATCTGGGACGCTGCAGCCAATGACACCATTCTGGATGGAACTGAGGCCAGGCAACTGGGATCCCTGTCTCGGGATGTGGTCATTGACCAGGGAATTGGAAAAAACCCAAGAAACTCTCAGCCTCTGGCAGCGACTGCTAACAAGTGTGAAAGACAGATACCTTTGTAAAGAAGACCTCCTAGTGCTCCAAGGAAAATGGAACACAATAGAACAAGGTATCCGATGCCTAAGGGAATTGGCTGTGCTGGAGATCATTTTTGCAGAAGACGAGAGATTTCCTAAGAGCCCAGATGATGTCCAGTGCACATCACGGATGTGGTTGAGATTTGCATGGCTTGGACCAGAGATGTACTCACGTTACCTGCCAACACTGCAATGGAGAGAAGGTGAGGACAAGGTGGGTGTCCTGGCTAATAAACTAAGGATTTACGAGGACACTGTCACCGCCCCAGTTCGTACCCATGTCTTGTCTGTGGAAACAAGACTGGCTGAGCAAGTCAGGAGCTTAATTGAAGAAAGCCATCAGAAACTGAAAAAAGAACTTAAGGAAGAAATTTACGATATCTCACCAGAGCCGACGAGTGTCTCTGCCATTAGGAGCAGGCGTCCCTCAGCCAGGGAGAGAGGATACACACCCCGAGGTAACCTTTGGTCTTTTCTCCGGGAGCATGGAGAAGATATGAAGAAGTGGGATGGAAAACCCACCTCCTCCTTAGCAGCCCGGGTACGTGAACTGAAAAGAGAAACACCTACCACAAAAAGCTCATCTAGAATCAGTGTTGCTCCGGTCTCTCATGCGCAGGACTCCAGACGGTACAGGAATGATGATATGACTGATCCTCTTGAAGGGACCTCAGCAACACATTTACAGGAAGAGAACAACGTATGCGATGACCAGGAATAGGGGGGCCCTGCCTCTAGCCAGGAAGAGGAAAGGGACAATCGGATCTACTGGACTGTGTGGATCCGATGGCCTGGCACATCTGACCCACAAAAATATACGGCATTGGTTGACACTGGGGCCCAATGTACCATGATGCCATCAAGATATGTAGGAACAGAACCCATTTCTATTACTGGAGTAACAGGAGGGTCCCAGGAACTGACTGTATTAGAGGCTGAAGTGAGTTTAACCGGGAACGAGTGGCAAAAACACCCCATTGCAACTGGCCTGGAGGCCCCATGCATCCTCGGCATAGACTGTCTCAAGAATGGATATTTCAAAGATCCAAAAGGATATCGTTGGGCTTTTGGGATAGCCACAGTGGTGAAAGAAGACATCAGACATTTGAGTACTTTGCCTGGTCTCTCAGATGACCCCTCTGCTGTGGGACTGCTGAAAGTTGAAGAACAACAAGTACCAATTGCCACAGCAACAGTACACCGTCAGCAATACCGTACTGACAGAGACTCTGTGATTCCCATACATGAGATGATCTGTAAACTGGAAAGCCAAGGGGTGGTCAGTAAGGCCCGTTCACCTTACAACAGCCTGATTTGGCCCGTGCGTAAGTCCAGTGGAGAATGGAGACTGACGGTGGATTACCGTGGTCTGAATGAAGTCACGCCACCACTGAGTGCTGCTGTGCCAGACATGTTAGAGCTTCAGTACGAGCTGGAGTCCAAAGCAGCAAAGTGATATGCAACCGTTGATATTGCCAATGCCTTCTTCTCCATTCCTTTGGCAGCTGAGTGCAGACCTCAGTTTGCTTTCACCTGGAGGGATGTACAGTACACCTGGAACCGACTGCCCCAGGGGTGGAAACACAGCCCCACCATCTGCCATGGACTGATCCAATCTGCACTGGATAAGGGTGAGGCCCCAGAGCATCTGCCGTACATTGATGACATCATCATATGGGGGAACAAGCCAGAGGAGGTCTTCAAGAAAGGAGAGAAGATTATCCAAATTCTGCTGAAAGCTGGTTTTGCCATTAAAAGAAGCTAGGTTAAGGGACCAGCTCAAGAAATCCAGTTCCTGGGAGTAAAATGGCAAGATGGTCGTCGCCAAATTCCCACAGAGATAATCAACAAGATCACTGCCATGTCCCCACCTACCAACAAAAAGGAAACACAAGCTTTCCTAGGTGCCATAGGCTTTTGGAGGATGCACATTCCTGAGTACAGTCAGATCGTGAGCCCTCTCTACTTGGTGACCCGCAAGAAGAATGATTTCCACTGGGGCCCTGAACAGCAACAAGCTTTTGTTCAGATCAAGCAAGAGATTGCTCATGCAGTAGCCCTGGGCCCAGTCAGGATGGGACCAGATGTGAGGAATGTGCTTTACTCCGCAGCTGGGAACAATGGTTTGTCTTGGAGCCTTTGGCAGACAGTGCCTGGGGAGACTCGAGGCCGACCATTGGTATTCTGGAACCGAAGTTACAGAGGCTCCGAGGCCAACTACACTCCCACAGAGAAGGAGATCTTGTCCGCCTATGAAGGAGTTCAAGCCGCCTCAGAAGTGATTGGCACTGAAACACAGCTGCTTTTGGCACTCCGACTACCAGTGCTGGGGTGGATGTTCAAGGGAAAGGTTCTTTCCACGCATCATGCCACCGATACCACTTGGAGCAAATGGATTGCCCTCATTACACAGCGCGCCCACATTGGAAACCCAAATCGCCTTGGGATTCTGGAAGTTATAACGAACTGGCCAGAAGGTGAGACTTTTGGATTATCATCTGAAGAAGAAGAAGAAAAGCAAGTAGCACGTGCTGAGGAAGCCCCACCATATAATGAGCTACCAGAGACTGAAAGACGATACGCTCTGTTCACTGATGTCTCCTGCCGAATTGTAGGAGCTAACCGGAAATGGAAAGCTGCAGCATGGAGCCCCACACGACAAGTTGCACAAGCTACCGAGGGACAAGATGGATCGAGTCAAGTTGCAGAGCTTAAAGATGTCCAGCTGGCTTTGGATATTGCTGAACGAGAAAAGTGGCCAAGGCTCTATCTCTACACTGACTCATGGATGGTAGCTAATGCTCTGTGGGGATGGCTGAATCGCTGGAAAAAGGCCAATTGGCAGTGCAGAGGAAAACCCAACTGGGCCGCTGACATTTGGCAGGACATCGCCGCCTGAGTAGAGAGGCTGACCGTGAAGGTTCGACACGTGGATGCGCACGTACCCAAGAGCCGGGCTAATGAGGAGCATCGCAACAATGAGCAGGTAGACAAAGCTGCCAAGGTGGATCTAGACTGGCAGCACAAGGGAGAATTATTCCTAGCTCGTTGGGCCCATGATGCCTCTGGTCATCAGGGAAGAGATGCAACATATCGATGGGCCCGTGACCGAGGGGTGGACCTCACTATGGACAGCATCTCACAGGTCATCCACAACTGTGAGACCTGCACTGCAATCAAACAGGCCAAGCGAGTGAAGCCGCTGTGGAATGGTGGACGATGGCTGAAGTACAGGTACGGGGAAGCCTGGCAAATTGACTACATCACCCTTCCCCAAACACACCAAGGAAAGCGGTACGTGCTGACCATGGTGGAAGTCACCACTGGATGGCTGGAAACCCACCCTGTGCCTCATGCCACTGCCCGGAACACCATCCTGGGCCTTGAAAAACAAATCCTGTGTGGACAGGGCACCCCTGAGAGAATTGAGTCAAACAATGAGACCCATTTCAAGAACAGCCTTATAAAACACCTGGGCTAGAGAACACGGTATTGAATGGATATACCACATTCCTTATCATGCACCAGCTGCCGGGAAAGTTGAACGGTGCAACGGACCACTAAAGACTGCCCTGAAGGCACTTGGTGGGGGGACCTTCAAGAATTGGGAACTAAACTTAGCCAAAGCCACATGGATGGTTAACACCCGAGGGTCTATCAATCGAGGTGGTCCTGCCCAGTCTGAACCCTTACACACAGTGGATGGAGACAAAGTACCTGTGGTACACATGAAGGGCATTTTAGGAAAGAGTGTTTGGATTAATCCCACTTCAGGCAAAGGCAGACCCATCTGTGGGATTGTCTTTGCTCAAGGACCTGGTTACACTTGGTGGGTAATGCAGAAAGATGGAAAAACCCATTGTGTACCACAGGGAGACATAATTTTAAGTGAGAGCAGTGTGTAAGGTTTCATTCTGTATGTATATATGCATTCCTCTGTAAGAATGTATTGATTTGGGGCATGTTGTAGATGGTAATAGAATAAGGGGTGGATTGCCCTGGGTTGTAGTTTAGGATGTATTCTATCACCATCTTCAATTAATGGCCCATCAATGCCTTGTGCATGACTCATAGATAACTCCCTCCAGGAGTTATCTCTCTTTAATGGGCCATCAAGGACTTCCTGGATGACTCATCATCTCATTGTCTTATGCTCCGCCCACGGGGAGGAGCCAAGAATTCTCACCTGGATATAAGCTGGGATATGGGACAGTAGAAGCAGCCCTCACCCACTGGATTCCCAGAGGACTGGAGCTACCAGACCTTTCTACGAGACCACTGCTTCAGGAAGATCACCTCGTCTGGACTGCTTCCATCACCTTCATCAGGTTGTATTCTGACTCTGTCAGTGGTTTTTTTTCTTTTTGCATTGTTGCATTTATTTTATTTTTTTTATTTTATTTTATTTTATTTTATTTCCTTTTCTTCTCATTAAATTGTATTTTCTGACTTAGAGCCTCTCACTTGGTTTGTTTTCAAACCACAACACTGTGTCATAGGGATGGGTCGGAGATGTAAAGCAGCTGTATGGAGCCCCACACGACAGGTCGTAGGGGTCGCTGAAGGAGAGGGTGGATCCAGTCAATTTGCTGAGCTCAAAGCCATTTAACTGGCCCTAGATATTGCAAAGAGAGAGAAGTGGCCAAGGTTCTATCTATACACTGATTCTTGGATGGTAGCCAATGCTCTGTGGGGATGGCAGAAGAAATGGAAAGAGGCGAACTGGCAGTGTAGAGGAAAACCAATTTGGGCTGCTGAAGAGTGGAAAGATATCACTGCCCGGTTAGAAAACCTACCTGTGAAGATTCGCCATGTAGATGCCCATGTCCCCAAGAGTAAAACTAATGAGGAGCAGCAAAATAATGAGCAGGTACATCAAGCTGCAAAGATTGGGGAGTTGAAGATAGATCTTGACTGGGAGCACAAGGGAGAGTTGTTCCTAGCACGATGGGCCCATGATGCCTCAGGTCACCAAGGTAGAGATGCCACCTATAAGTGGGCACGAGACCGAGGGGTAGATTTAACCATGGACAGCATTTCTCAAGTTATCAGTGACTGTGAGACGTGCGCTGCCATTAAGCAAGCCAAGCGGATGAAGCCTCTCTGGTATGGAGGGCGGTGGTCTAAGTACAAGTACGGGGAGGCCTGGCAGATTGATTGCATCACACTGCCTCAAACCCGCCAAGGCAAGCGCCATGTGCTGACCATGGTGGAAGCCACCAAGGGATGGTTGGAAACCTACCCTGTGTCTCATGCTACAGCCCACAACACCATCCTGGGCCTTGAAAAGCAGGTCCTTTGGAGGCACAGCACTCCCGAGAGAATTGAGTCAGACAATGGGACTCATTTTAAAAATAATCTTATTAAAACCTGAACTAGGGAACATGGCATTGAATGGGTATATCATATCCCTTACCATGCACCAGCTGCAGGTAAAGTGGAGAAGTACAATGGGTTGTTAAAAACCACCCTGAAAGCATTGGGTGGGAGGGTCCTTAAAAAACTGGGAGCAGCATTTAGCAAAAGCCACCTGGTTAGTTAACACCCGAGGTTCCACTAACCGAGCGGGTCCTGCTCAGTCCCAGCACCTTAATATAGTAGATGGAGATAAAGTCCCAGTGGCCCATGTTAGAGGTTTGTTGGGAAAGACAGTATGGATCAACCCTGACTCGAGTACAGGCAAACCCATCCGTGGAGTTGTCTCTGCTTAAGGACCGGGTTGTACATGGTGGATAATGCAGAAAGATGGAACAATATGATGTGTACCTCAGGGAGATCTGAATATGGGGTAAGATTCATATGTGCTGAATGTTACTACCATTGTCTGCGCATTAGATCAGTCAGACATAAAACAGAAGGAAACGTATAACTGTCAAAGGTCTGAGCAAGTAAGACGGATGGAAATGTATAAGTGTTAAAGGTCTGAGTAAGTGAGATGAAAGTTTTAATTGTGTATCCACGATATGGGATAAGGGGTGGAATGTTCTGGGTTGACGCTGTCTCCTATCCCATATCTTGAACTACATTGTTGTGTCTGGCAGCTGCCCCCTCTTTCTCTGGCGGGGCCTGCTGTTTTTTGCTGCTGGCTCGCTCGCTCTCTCGCTCTCTGGCTTGGCTGCTGGATATTGCTTCTGCTTCGCTCTCTGACTCGGCTGCTGGATATTGCTTCTGCTTCGCTCTCTGACTCGGCTGCTTTGCTTGGCCTGCTGGTTTTTGTTGCTGCTTCTCTCTCTCTCTCTCTCTCTCTCTCTCTGCCTGCCTGCTGCCTGCCCCTGCCGCTGGCTTTTGCTGCTTCTGTTTGGTGTTTGGGTTTTTTTTTCCTTCCTTTCCCCTGTCATCCCCCCCCCCCCCCCCCAAGATTTTGAACCGGCTCCAGACCTGACCTGACCTGAGAAGTCCTGGGTCTGCAAGAAAAGCTGAGTACCCTCTCCTACAGTAACTCGGTTCCTTTCCCACTTTTGGTGTTGGGGAGTGTTCTTTTCATTGTCAATAAACTGTTTTTTTCCACTTTTCTTCCAAGGCATTTTCCTTCCCGAACCCAGGGCTGGGGGGGAGGGGTGGTGGAGGTTTCGGTTTAGGGGACTCCTTTTAGAGGTTCTTCCCTAATGTTAAAAATGGACCAGGAGACCTGCTCCTTTGAAAGGCCTTTATTAGTCAGCTCTTTCAAGGGGGAACTCGAGGGGTCGCCTGTGCCGTCGCCGCTCCTGTCACCGTTCTCACTCGGGCCGCCGCTGAGGAGGAGGTGCCAGTCGAATCTGCTGCTCTCGCCGCAGAGTCGGGAGTTCCAGACTCGCGGGAATCCCCAGGAACTCAACTGGGCTCATGTGGTCTAGGGGTGTCACCTTTTCCCAGTCTTTTTCTGGTCATGGCGAGGCGGCAGAAGCAGAATTCAGTCCCTAGGTAGCTGAGGGTCGTCTCGGTGTTGTAGTGTCTCCCTTTTATCTGGATTTTGTGCTGGGTCCATTTGTCGGCAACTGCACTTTGGTTTTGAGTGGTGCACCATGGAAGTCCTTGGATTTTCCTATTAGGCGGGGCCAGCAGTTCAAGGAGCCGGCAGCGAATGGCGACAGCCTAGCCCGACGGAAGGGGAAGGGAACCTGGGGTTTTAGTGGGGGTGTACAACTTGGAATAAGGTTTTGAGGGTACAAATTTTGGTACAAACAGTATAACTTTCTTAACAGACAGGGTACAACTGGCATAACATTTTAAACAGCATAACCTTCCTAACAAATGAAAGACTGTGTCAAAAATGGGAATCTCTTACATTTTATTCATTTCACCTAATTTATTCCAAACCAGGACAGATCCCTAGAAATTGGCATCTAATAATAGTTGATTTAAAGGATTGCTTTTTTGATATACCGCTGCATCCAGATGATGCACCCAAATTTAGCTTTTCTGTGCCAAGCATTAATATGCAGGCACCACTTGATTGATATCATTGGTTAGTACTGCCTTAAGGATTGCGAGACAGCCCGACCATATGCCAATGGTATGTGGCAAAAATTCTGAGTCCAGTACGGGAAAAAATGCCTGATGTTCTGTTCTATCATTATATGGATGATATCCTTATCTCTGCAGAAACTGTGGTTTGTGTGGAGGAAGCAATGCGAGCGGTCTGCCAGGCTGTTACATCAGCGGGCCTGACCATTGCTTCTGAAAAGGTTCAAAAGACATCCCCCTGGAAATATTTGGGCTGGCAAATAAGCATGCATTCTATTTTGGCACAACCCTTGCAAATTTCAACTGAAATCAAAACTTTACATGATGCACAGAAACTGCTGGGAACGATTAATTGGGTTCATCCCCTGCTTGGGATTTCAAATGCAGATTTAGAGCCATTGTTTGCCCTCTTGGAGGGGGAGCCCGACCTTTTATCACCTAGGCATTTAAACAAAGAAGCACAGATTGCGTTGCAGAAAGTGGCTGATGCTATCTCTCAGAGACAATCAGCCCGTTGGGCCCCTGAATTACCATTGTGGTTAATCGTTCTGAACCTCAGCAAGCAACCCCATGCCTTAATATTTCAGTGGGACTCAGAAAAAGCAGACCCTTTACTAATCATTGAATGGGTCTTTTTGCCTAATAATATGCCCAAGACTATTTCCATGCAGGATGAACTTATGGCCATGTTGATTATCAAGGCTCATCAAAGGCTGACCTCCTTGGCTGGGAAAGATTTTGATTGTATCTTTCTGCTTCTCACTATGTTTTATTTGAATTGGTTGCTACAGATGTCTGAAAAATTGCAAATTGCTTTAGCAGATTACCTAGGACAGATATCTATCCATCCACCTAAACACAAATTGTTAAGTTCTTGTTTTAACTTACTCCCTAAGGCAAAGAGAAGTGAGACTCCTTTGCGAGCTGTGACAGTATTCACAGATGGTTCTGGGAATAGCCATAAATCAGTGGTTGTATGGAAAGATTTTGAAACTGGAACCTAGCAATCTGATATTGCTGTTGTTGAAGGGTGTCCACAAATAGTGGAATTAGCCGCTGCGGTCAGAGTGTTTCAGAAGTTCAGTACACCTTTTAATCTGGTTACTGACTCCGCATATGTTTCAGGTATTATTCAAAGAGCAGAAAATTCTGTTTTGAAAAATGTTAAAAATGACACTCTTTTTTCCTGGTTGAAACTGCTGGTTACTCTGTCAGACAAGAGGACGGCTCCTTACTTTGTCATGCATATTAGGTCACATTCCAATCTCCCAGGTTATCTCACTGAAGGTCTCAAACACCTTCTGGTACAACAAAAGGGGGGAGCTGGAGACACCCCCGCTGAAAGGCTATGCAAAGCTCTATACGTTTTTAATTTCTTAAACTGTTCAATGACAAACTTGAATCCTCCCATGACTAGGCATTTTGCATCATCCACATCGCTTTCCTGCAAGGAAAACCACCAGTACTAATCCATGACCCAGAATCTGGTAAAATCCTGGGCCCTTACTCCTTGATCACTTCGGGAAGGGGTTTTGCTTGTATCTCCTCAGAAAAAGGACCTCGCTGGATTCCTGCAAAGAATGTGAAGCCTTTCCGAGAACCTCTACCGGCAGCCAACACCACCAAGTCCACAGGAGAGGAGGAAGAGGAGGAACCCCACCCGGACTGCAGCTGATGATCTTTTGTCCTATCTAGGAAACTGTGAACTTTGAGTTTTGTGTCAGTATAAAGGGTGTGAAAACTAGAGATATTACAGAGTCCTTTTGGTGTAATTCAGGTAAACAGCCATTGAAATTTTAATTATACCAGGGCACAAGAAAAAGATAGTCCTCACCTCCCTACTCTCAGGAGACAAATACTGAGGAAATCCAAACATAGCCATATTTGCAAACTGGAATGCAGACAAAACAATTAAGTGAGTGCCTTATATTTGACTGATCTTTTAAAAAGAAAATACGCTAAAAGGAATCTTTCTCTCTACAACATAGATCAAAACAAACAAGCAAAAAACCATGGGATTGAATCAGATGCTATGCTTATTTGTGAATCTTT
This sequence comes from Sylvia atricapilla, assembly GCF_009819655.1. Classification (NCBI taxonomy): domain Eukaryota; kingdom Metazoa; phylum Chordata; class Aves; order Passeriformes; family Sylviidae; genus Sylvia; species Sylvia atricapilla. The sequence continues at coordinate 18,290,559 of NC_089173.1, read as the reverse complement.
CTGATCACTCAGAATCTATCCATAAAAGCATTCAGCTGCTGAAGGATAGTGTGTTTAAACTAAAGGTAGAATCTGGATCCTGGCTAGATAACTTGTTTAGTGGCTGGGGTTTGACACCTTGGCTAAAAGATTTTCTTAGAATAGGAATGCATGTTATCATTTTAATAGTAATTATGTTAGTTATGATACCTTGTTTGCTTCAATGTGTGCAGAGATTGATTGATAAGGCTGTTAAAGGAGTGTTTTTCATTAATACAGAAGGGGGAGATGTGGGAATACACAAGTCTGAGAGTAAGACAGACTTAACTAGCATAACTAGTCTGGTGACTAGGATGCCGTGGCAAGGACAAACAGAACTTTGAGCTTATGAGAAGATGGGATTAAAACCTGTTTAAGGGAAAAGATTCAATCAACCCCCTACGATAAAGAGGTTGTATAATGCATGAGTTGCTTGCATGATCTTCTAATTATTGTAGTAGAGATTATTAACCTCACTGAAATGGTATTGATTTGTTAAAAAAATATGGATATTGATCTAATACCAATATCCAACTATGACGGACAAAGACTCTCTAACAGTTTGAAGTTACAAAGTGTATGTTTATTACGACGCCGGGCAGCGTGAGGGATAGCTCCCAAATACACACGCGCAGTTTACAGATGATCACAGGGTCTTTTTATGTACAAAAGTGTTGAATACCCAAAACACAAATGCATATTCATGACTCTGGTCCATCCCATTCCCCGCTTCGTATGGTAATTAGCCAAAAAGCAATTAAGCATGCGTAGTTTGTTCTTTGAATTGGGTCGGTGGTCCTTCTTTATGGGGTAGGGTCTCAAAATGATGAAGTAAGATGCGTCTTCCTCGCTTTGCCTTTTTAACCTTTTAGTGTTGGTGACACCTGGATCCTGTTTTCTCAAGACTATCTGATTTATGATCACATTGTGTTCTTGGAGTCTATTGATTAAGTTGACAGGTCTCCTGATTTATCGGTTCCTTAAATCCGGCTTATGTTAAAAAAAAGGGAAGTTTACCTGAACAATGTCTAGTTAGTAAAAGGGAAATCTACGTCAGCAATGTCTAGTTTAACTAAAGTCCTTTATTCTTCAAAATGTAAAGGGAAGTCTACGTCAGCAATATCTAGTTTAACTAAAGTCCTTAATTCTTTAAAATTAATATCTCAGTATATAAGACTTGGAAAATTTCAGTAAAATCGAATTCTGATCACGAATCAGTCTTTCCGTCTCTCCATCAATCGCCAATACCCTGTCTCTTCTTTCGAAGAGCAGCAATACACACCATCTGAATGCCTATCCTTTAATTAGTATCCTTCTAATTTTTATGATTAATATCCTCTAGTTTCTAACCCCATGTTTCAGTATCGGCGCAGTGAATTCTGCAGCTACTGCGGCAGGAGGGTGGTTTGCAGTGAGGAAATCTGCTGCTGTTTGTACACGGGGGGAAGGGAGAGGTGGAGGCAAAACTATATCGGCAGGTGTGTGATTAGCACTTGAATGAGAGGCAGAGTGATTGATTTCCATCGGCGGCGAGGGGAGGGAGGGAGAGGGTGCCTGCAAGGGGGGGTCCCACGCGAGGGCGGAGGGGACCGTCTCGGGACGGGTGACACGCGAGGGGGCAGCAAGCGCCGAGGGAAGCGAGGGAGGGCACGCGGCGGGGGGAATAAGCACAGGAATGTTAGGAGGGATGGGGGTGCTGCAGGAGAAGCGGTCATTTCTGCAGCTGATATGCAATGCTCAGCCAAGCACTCCGGCATGGTGAGGAGCTCAGGTACAAGCAGGATGCCACTGCGGAGGCGACTAGCCGGGACCGGGGGAGAAATAGTACGTGGCGGGGAGCCAGGTTCGGGCGCGGGCGGGGTGAGGCAAGGCGGCGGGACCGACGCAGGGACCGGGGCGGGGGGAAGGGGGACCGGGGGCGGGAGCGCGGGGGAAGGCGAGGCGGCGAGGCGGGCGGGACAGGGGAAACGGGGGCCGGCGGAGCCGCTTGGTCCGCGGCCGGGACGGAGGGGGCGGGGACAGAGACCGCGAGGGCGGGTGGAAGCACGGGAGAGGGCGGGGCCCGTCACCGCGGCATGCAGCGGGGCCCGCTGATCGGCGAACAGCTCAACTAGTGCTTTACAAGCTGGTATCAGCTCATTTCCCGCCGTATCACGGCGGGAAATAGCATTAAAAGGTTTTAACCCGACCGTGTCCCAAAAGTCCTTGGTAAAGACAGCAGAATGGTCAGTGTTAGGAAAGTTAGAGAAAGTTCATGTGTCGTGGTTTGACATTCGTCAAATTTTGTTTATCAGCTGGGAGATAGGATTTTTGGGAGAAAAAGGCAAAACAGGCACAACTTAAAAGTAAGAACAGATAGATTTTATTAATGCACACTAAAGAAAAAAAAAAAGGAAAGACAAAAAATGAGACATGCTGAGACATTCAAACACCCCCCTCCCCCACCTCTCCCAGTTGTTTACTTTTTCACACACTACAGAGAGAAAACTATGATTTTCAGTCAGTTTCCACTATTTAAACACGATTCTACATCACCTTGGGAGAGGAGCCTCTCTAGGGTTCTGGGGAACACGCCACAAGAAAAAAAATGGAGTGGCTTTCAGAGATCTGCAACCGCCTGGAATTTTGCAGATTCTGTGCAGTCTCCCCCATATAACAGCTTTTTACGCTGTTCATGGGCTTCCACGTGTTTGGGGTATCATTTTAAGAATGCTTTTCTAATACAAAACAGGGATTCTTTTCCATTTCTAAATTCACTTCTCTCTCAAAAGGGACAGAAACCTCCTTATTCTTTCCCAGGAGCCGGGGATAAATTCTAATCAAAACTCTTAATTAAAACCCATGTATATCAATACACACAACCCTCTGGCTAGAACTTGCATTCCCCCAAGCAACATTAGGATATTACAAAAACAATCCATTTCCCCATAATTCACATCTAGAGAAGTCCAGTCAAAAATGTCCACTTCCTCTATCCCATCTTCAAAATAGTCTTTCTCAGTTCTTTTACTGACTTTTTCCTCAGTGCTCTCTCTCTCTCCATTTCAAATGTCTTCCAGGGAGGAGGGAAAAGAGTTAAAGTCTTTGCTTAGAGTTTTTTCTTCTTCAGCAGACTCAAGGTCACAGATGATGGTCAGGAGAAAGGAAGAGAAAACGCAGGCTCAAGAACATTGATAGATGAAATCTTCTCCACCCCTGGTCAGACTTCACGTGATTTAAACTCAGATCAGCTTCCTGGGGCTCCAGAGAAAAAGTTCTTAAAATTCTCTCCTCCTTCAGACCAGCAGCTCTGGCAACCAAGGCCCACAGCATGGCCACCGTGGTCCTGGCGCAGGGCCAGACTGCTGATCTGCAGTCCTCCTCCTCCTCTCCCCATCAGAGGAGCTGGAGGGGGACGGACAGAGGGGACACGGCCAGCCCTCGCTGCTGTCCCACAGGCAGGGCCCCCCCCGAGGCCCAGCAGGCCTGGCCCCGGGGGGACCAGCCCGACTCCGACCCATGAGGTGATGTTACCTTCTCAATGACCGGAAAAGGAAAGAGACCGAGTCACCTGAAAGTTCGGATTTTACGGCTGTGTTTTCAGAGGCGTAGAAACACTCCTATTAGTCGGCCAACCTGTCAATCACAATCCATTCTAAACCACCACACCATGCTAGAAGATTTTTTAGCTCTTGTTTAAATAAGTTACTTGGGCTGGATTTTAGTAAATGTTTTAGTTGTGTATAAATCTTTGTCTCGGGGCAGATTAACTTTGTCCCATGTTTACACCGGTTACAACTCACCTAACTGGTGATCGAAGAAGGCTTGTCTGTCAGAGCTCCAATGTAGATGCTGTCCAAGCAGTACGGCGGGTGCTCAGGGCACAGTGACCAGGTCCCTCTTTGCTCGGGGACCCTTCGGGTGCTTCACTCCCTCCGAGCTCTGGGTGCAGGCACTACTGTGTAACGCTCGTCCATGCTCAACCACGCGGTGGCACTCTCCTAAAGCTTCGGTTAGATGCTGCTTTAGCAATGACTCGCTGAGCTTGGGGCCTGAACCGCGAACAGATATTTTCCGAGCTTAGATAACGCGCCTCTGCAGCGGCGCTGAGATCAGGCTCACCACAGCTCCAGGGGTACCGCAGAAAAATATTTAAAGATCTATAGCACCGGGGAGCCTTTCAGCAGCCCGAGTATGCTCAACCACGCAATGCAAACCCTCTGAAAGCCAAGCTCGAGGGTTGCTGCCGAAAAACCTTTAAAGATCTTCAAATTAGCGGTGCCTCGCAACACTATCTGTGTTCGGGGACAGCCTTTTGGGGTATAAAAAAACCCAAAACAAACCCTCCCCCCCAAAAACCCCCCAAAAGACTAAAAAACCCCAAGTAGTTGTAGTTACTGTCGACAGGGTCCCACAGATGCAAAAGCAGAATTTGCCTTCTTACAGTTGAGCACCAGATTGTAGGAGCATCCGTGGATGGCAGGGAGAGGGAACTCTGCAAACCTGAGACACTTACAGAACACGTGGTTTTATTGCAAGGGTCGTGGGTAACAGGGCCTTGCCTCCAGCCACCAGCCTCGACTGAAGGAATGCCCCAAAGAGAGAGAGGGAGAGAAAGAGAGAGAAGTGTCATCAGACATCCAGTGTTCCCAAGGGGCTGCCAAAGGAAGACTGGAACCACCTCTGGACCCTTATCTTCACAGGACCATCTCTGCTTCCAGCAGGACGACATCTGCCACTCCAGGAGTGTAGCGGAGTTTCTAAGAGATGGAGGACACAATTTATATTTGAAGTGAGGTGTGAGCAATTCCAGACTGGGCCCTTTGGCCTGTGGGGCCTGGGGGCTCCTTGGGTCTGCGGGACCTGTGGGCCTTTGTGGCACAGTAGAAATTCAGGTTGTGGCGCAGCAAAAATTCACCTCTCTTTCTTAAAGCATTTCAGGTACTAACGGGTGTTCACAAGTAAATGTATAGTGCTAATACAGTAGCCACCTTAAGGTGGAAAATGTGTACATTCTTTGTGTGCCTTGTAATGTCAATAAAGTTATAAGGAGATAAATATGGATGCACAAACAATAAATGTCAGTACGGCATTTATCACTGCATCAGTGTGGACGTGTCGTAGCTCGGTCCGACCTCTCAAAGGGACCCTAACTTTAAGTGGCTCCCGAACAGGGATTCTTGCTTTGGTTACCGTGCTCCCCTGAACGCAGGTGGGTACGGTCTGCTGGCCGAAGGAAGGGGCTCAGCGGGACTCCCTGCTTTGTTTTGCTGCCTACGCCTAACCACAGAAGCACCCCGCCGGGAAGCGGTTTCAAGGAGTAAGCTCAGATGTGGGCCACGTGAAATTGCCAACCCGCACTGGTCACAGAGCATTTCACGGGGATTCATCACGGATGAATCACGCTTCGTCCCCAGGAAGTGGACGAATTGCAGCCTCCTGGATGCAGGAGAGCTTGCTTCAGAACCGAGTCAGCTCAGTTCAGCCGGAGATGTAAGCGAAGGTAAAAAGCGCAAGAGGTTGGAAAGTGTGTCGTAGCAGCGACCTGTGAGGCTACAGTGGTGCACCCTGGTGGAAGGTAAGCTGCGTATGCTGTGGAACAAAGAGACAGTGGGAAAAAAACATGGATCGAGAAATGCAAGCAACTACACAACTTCTTGTTAATATTATTTCTAAGAGGAGAGAAAAATTAAAAGAAGCAGACTTAAAACAATTGGCCCTATAAACCAGGAAGTGGGGAAAGCTGAACAAGCCATGGCTTGTTTTTAGTAAGATGGAGTGGCAAAAAATAAAAGAAATGTTATAAAACTGTGCAATCGGTGCCAAAAAAGAAAGAAAAATCGCTCAAGAATTAGAAATAGTGTTAAAAAAAACTTTAGTTACCTTACAAACACTTGCGGCTGGAAAAAAACCTGCAAAAGCCGCAATTCAAGCTCTGGAGGGTGAGAAGTCAAAAAACAAAAAATCAAAAGCCCTCCAAAATCGGTGCAGGGATTAAAAATAATGAGACGCAAAAACCCTCTAAACTGGCAAAATATTTTAGTATTTATAACACCTGCACCATGAAGGGAGCGCAGGCTCCAATGAGCCCCACATTACAAGACATGATCCAAAATGTCCAGAGACCGGATGTTCCTCCGTCCGCTCCGGTGCAAACTAACCCTGCTCGGAAAAAAGCATGCCCTCCAGAGTCTGAGGGCATGATGAAAAATGAAACAGCAGGCGGAGTTGGTGACAAGAGGGGGCCGGCCACAGGCATGATGCAAGGGGGCAGAGTACAAAGCGGAAACAGCAGCTCAACGTCACAACCCCTTCCCTCCCCCAAAACTCGGGAACTGGCGGGGCTTATAAAAGGCGGGGTGGCTCCGTCTCCCCTGACAACAGCAGCCAAAATCACAAAACGCAAACCCAATCTTCCACAGTGCCCTCTTCCCCATAATCCAGACTTTAATTCTGACAATAGCAAACTTAATAACAATATGCATAGCAAGCAGCAATCTCAAATAACTTCTCAGCATGCAAAGAACTTACAACAAATAATAACTAAGCTTGCTGAACTGTCCACTCGACAAAACTTGTTGAAAAAGCAAACACAGTCACAACCGCAGAAAAAAACAATCCTCCTTCAGTCGTGCCAACAGCACCCCCTGCACCGGCAGTTCTCCCATTGACCCAGCAGGTATCACTGCCAGCCATGTCAAACAATCCCATTAAAAGATGGTAAACTGCAGTTCAAAAGAATGCTATGTTAAATGAAAACTGGAAAATTGCAAGTGCCTTGTCTTGTCCAGTTACCATCAATAATAGAAGTGCTACCTAAGAACCTCATAAATAAAAAATTCTACAGTCAGCAAAACAAACAGTTACAAACTATAGTATCAAATCAAAAACAACCAAAAACATCATTCAATACATCTTTACAGCAGATGTACTTTGTCCTGCAGATTCTACCAGCATTACCTCACTGTTGTTAACTCCATCACAATTTCTTATTTTTAAACAAAAATAAAGACGGTTAGCGATTGAAGAAGCTAACCAACCCCAAACTGTAAAAGATCCTTTATATAGTATCCAGCCTGACATGTTAACAAGTAACGAACCCTATACAACAACTAATGTTCAACTCACCTTTCCGTTGGAAATTCATCAACTGTCTCAATCGCTAGCCCACAAAGCATTGCTTTTAGTTCCAAATAAAATAAAAAACAGCACCCTATTCTACAATAAAGCAGGGTGCCGCGGAACCATATAAACACTTCATTAATAAATTGTCAACTGCTCTGAAAAATACACCAGATACAACACCAAAAGTACAAAAACACTTATTTCACTCTCTAGCCTTTGAAAATACCAATGCACGTACGAAAACCATTTTAGCCACTCTTCCACAAAGCAGTCCAGTAAATAAAATATTAGTAGTTGCAACACAAACGAAGCAAAATAGTCAGACTACAGCACTTGCAACAGCCATCCACGATACTATAAAAAAACAAAATCACATCATTACAGCTGCCTTATCAAGTAAATCCAGTAAAAAAAGCAAGTATTCTAACCACAATAACGAATTGCTACATCAAAGCAACATTACTTGTTACAAATGTAATAAATCTAGTCATATAAGACAAACTTATCAAAAAACTGTGTAGTGCCAAAAATGTAATATAAACAATCATACAAAAAAACTTTGTCACAATTCAAAAAATACTTAAGTTAACTAATCACTAATGCACAAAAACTTTTTAATGACCTGCAATAAGTTCATACCATTGCTAAAATTACCAATAATGACCTGCAACTGTTTTTACCTTAGCTCCAAAGCAGTGATACTAATAGCCCTCAAGTCTGCACTCCAGAACAGCATAAAACTTTGTCGAGTCTCAGAAAAATTACAACACAATTAGAATGCTCGTCGTTTAGAACAACTCCCTTTGTCACTTTTCCTGTCTAATACCTTTAACTGTCCGCTTGCCATTGTTTTTCAATGGCAAAAAGAAAAGGGGGAGATGCCAATCATCCTTGAGTGGTTGTTTGTGCCTGTCCAACCAAAAAGTCGAGTCATGAGCAAATCAGAGGCTTTCGCTGAGTTGATCAAAAAAAGATCTGGATCTGTTTAGGTACCGAGTCAATTCACCCGTGCATGTCCTCAGTCAAAAATACCACGAAATAGTGTCAACAACGTTGACGACCACAATTTGCCTAACATGCTCTGTGACGCCTCCGGCACTGATAAGAGTTAATTTTATAATGTGTAACAGTTACAAAGCAGTTATATAAATACAGTTATAAAATTAAGTTACATAGAATTAAGTTAAATAAAGTTATAAGTATATAGTATAAATTATAACTTAGCCAAGTTATACCAGTTAAATAAGTTAAATAAGTTATACCAATTACATAAGTTAAATTAAGTTACGTTAAAATAAGTTAAGTTACGTTAAAATAAGTTGTTACGTTAAAATAAACTAAGTTAAATTAAATTATAAACAATATTTAAATTACCATTCATAGTCCATCTATAAGCAACTCGCACAACTAAGAAACAATCTAAAAAAGTTTACGATTGTCAACACTCCTTTTAACCAATGATTCAATTCATAAAATTTGACTAGTTAAATCAAAGACTTGGTTCGTTTTAGTATTCTGTGTAGTATTAAAATTGTAGTTGTTTTAGTATGTGCGCCTTGCCTACTACACTGTATGCAAAAATTGCTGAGTCATACCTTTAATTCAATCTAAATTACTCAAAAAAAAAAAAAAAGAGAAATTGTAGCGGAGTTTCTAAGAGATGGAGGACACAATTTATATTTGAAGTGAGGTGTGAGCAATTCCAGACTGGGCCCTTTGGCCTGTGGGGCCTGGGGGCTCCTTGGGTCTGCGGGACCTGTGGGCCTTTGTGGCACAGTAGAAATTCAGGTTGTGGCGCAGCAAAAATTCACCTCTCTTTCTTAAAGCATTTCGGGTACTAACGGGTGTTCACATGTAAAATGTATAGTGCTAATACAGTAGCCACCTTAAGGCGGCAAATGTGTACATTCTTTGTGTGCCTTGTAATGTCAATAAAGTTGTAAGAGGATAAATATGAATGCACAAACAATAAATGTCAGTACGACATTTATCACTGCATCAGTGTAAACGTGTTGTAACTCGGTCCGACATCTCAAAAACACCCTAACTTTACAGGAGGACTTACTTTTGGACTGTTTCAAACACCCTGACCAAGAGGGTGTCAGGTTGTATTTCTGACTCTGTCAGTGTTTTCTAGGATTTCTTGTTTGTTTGTTTGCTTGCTTATTCTTCTGTACTACAACATTTGTATTTTTTATATCCCTAGTAAAGAACTGCTATACCTCTTCCCAAAATCTTTACCTAACAGCCTTTTAATTGCAAATTTATAATAATTTGGAAAGGGAGAGGGGGGTTATGTTCCAAGGGATACTCCAGTCTTCCCTGGCATCTAGATACCTGCCTATCTAAACCAAGACAATACTATTCTACACAGACCAATTTGATTGGTGAAACAAAGACAAACTTCTTCAATCACACTGGTCAGACCAGAGGGACATCAACAAGAATTCTTTCCTAGGGAAAAGAATGTAAACAAAGTTACAGTTACAAAAATATCTCTCGTTTACTGAAAATTCCCTGGGAAAAGAATTTCAGAAAATCAAAACATGTCAGGCATGAACCAGGGCTACAACTCATCTTTTGTCTTTTCCTTATCGGGATGCCAACAAAGTTGCGTCACAGATGCTACCAAAAAGGATATATGAAAAGAAACTGAAGTTCCTTTTTTACTTGCACCTATGTTCACAGTCACTATTATAACCCATCCAAATTAAATACCTGTATGTAAAATGAGAACCAGTATTAAAAACTATCTGGTGGGGTAACATATTTGGAACAGAATAGTGGAGGAAGCTAGGCTTCTTGCTTTTATACGCTACAGCTGGTCTGATATTTCTTCCTTGTTTGATCCCCTTTTATTCGGCTAATCACTAGTGTAGTCCAAGGCATGCAAGTGGTAACAATGCCTTTAGACCGAAAATTTGCTACATCTGGGACTACACAAAAGATTATGGTATAAAAGAAACAAAATAATATGGAAGACCCTTTGGAAGAAGCAAAGATGATTTATGAAAAAAATAAGCAAATAATGGAGGTTAGAAAGCAAGAAATATTGCTCAAGCCAACTGATTTGTAAAAAGGGAAGAGGAGGAATTGATGTAAATACATATTATATTGTTGGCTTTTCACAGCAAATATTAAGATGAATACTATATGTATAATGTTAAAATAACTTTGCTTTTATTTCTGTTGTTAACAAAAACTTAGACATGGTAGTAATGGCAGCAGATATAGTTATGAGTGAACTGTTTGTTTGGTCAAGCTAACATCCAGTGAACATGTGATGAGGACCCTGCTGTTGATATGCCAACTATCAGTATCTGCCATCTGGAGGAAGTATGGACCAAGGGCCAAATCAGAGGTGATAAGAAAATCGCAGCCAAGAAACATGCATGCTCTAAAAAGGCAGGCCCAAGGAGGGGCCATGCTAAAGAAAAAAATATGAATATGCATAAGAGTCTCTGAATATGCAACAGGATGATGCAATAGTAAAAGGTATGTAAGGAGTACCTCTGAGGATAACCATGTGCTCTTGGCTGAATGCCAAGCACCCCGCCATTTTATTTTATTTTTTTTAAAATTTTTTGCTTGTTTTCTGTCTCCTATTGTCTTTTTATCAAACTTAAAATTTTACCAGGAAAGTGAACCTCGTTTTTCACATCTGGGTTCCAAGTTATTGATCCCTCCCTAAGAGGGTGTACCACATTTTCACTCTGTATGAATAAAACTAAGTATCTGTACTTGTGACCACTGTCTAACAAAACCTTTTGTATTACTTCTGTACACATATGTGCCCCACTGCCACAGATTTATATTAGTGTTACACAGACATAGCTCTTTAAAAGTCATAAGTGGTAGTGGATAACACAGACATGGTGTTAACCCTATCTTGATGTTACGATAACCTTTTTTTTTGGTGGAAGTTCTTTCAGACTTAGCAGTGAGAGATGCAGTTTGGCTGAAGTCGTGTCCATGATAGGGCTCACATGTTTTTAAAATGTTTTTCAGCTAGGACAGTTATTCATCTAGGACAAACTTTAAAACCTTGGCCTTTACTGGAATTGTTCTTGAGCATTTATTAGCAATCAAATTCTTCCTCTGATGGGCGCCACATAAAAATATACTTAGTTGTTCCCTTGATCTTACTTAGTGGCAGAAACTTAATCACACATGCACTGCCATGGATTCTTCTTGGTCGTAGCAAAACTTTCTAAAATTTGCATTACTAGTACTCCAGATCCCTGAATCACAGCCTCTTTCCAGACAGAACTAGTCTTTGAGTTCAGTGAAGAGTGAGTTGAGAGGTAAAAGATAGGTAATCCTTAGCTATAAAGGGAAAAAGGCTTCAAGGGAAGGTTTCACATGCATACCCTATGGCAGTACATAATGGGGGTAGGAACTATTCCTTCTGTCCAAAATATTGAACTTTGGAGGTCTTGCTTCCTCCCATTAACACTTTTGTGACAGTCCTGTTAGAGCACCTTTCAGATGATGTGTGACACTTCATGATTGTTGTTTAGAGATAGTCTCCATAATCCTGGTTGATAATTTAGAGCCTCTGTCTTACTACAGAAGAGATGTGGTTGAATTATATGTCAGCATTTTAAAATTTAGCATTCTTTTGCTTAACACTTTGTAATACCATTTTACTTTATTATAATTGTAATAAGTGATCAGCCAATTTCATCAGTAAACCATTTTATTGAGAAATATTGCCAAATAGAAATTTGAAAAAGCCACAAGCAAAGGTCAGCACCGAGCCCGGGATCGGTACTGGGTGAACCTTAGATCCAGCCTCTATCGCGCCATATCTCTCCCCGTTCACAAAGTTCACTTTTGCAGGGCTGGTTTATATACAGTTTTTCAGCCAGAAGGAAGGTTGCTTCATCCTTTTGTCCACTCAGTCGCTGTTGCATATTCATATTTCTTTTCTTCCCATCTGCCGGTCTGATGAATAGCTTTCCGAGCAGGGCTGGACATCTGAATACATTTATGGGAACCGGTATTGTGATGCACACCCAGGCCGATGTAGATAAGAGTTCCATCAGGTGTTGATCACTGGGTCATTGGTAATCCCATCTTTGGAGGAGACCCATCTCCTGGTGGAGACACCCTTCTTTCTATTGCAAATGCGCTGCTTCCCCTGTTCCTGGCAGAGGCTGCAGTTTCCCAATCGACTTATTTGTTTGATTCAAAATGATTTTATACCATATATTTCTATAAAACACGAATTAATTCTCTAAAAATCACCACATAATGACATGTTACAAGTTCCTTCTATGCCTCTTATGCAGTTATAAAACAAACTGTGGTTTTCTTCTCACAGGTTATCCACACCTTGGATCCTAAACAAAACCAGGGTGCAGCTCCTGAGATTCAGGCACTAAAAAATCAGTTGCAGGAATGTGACAGAATGTTCCATTCATTGGAGGTAACAATTTCCATGTTTCCCAGTAGATCCTTTGTATTTTCTCCTTTCTGGATATAGGCTGTGCTTTTCTGATATTTACTGTTATCTGCAACTAAATAATTTTAATTCTTTTCTCTGATATTCAATAGTGGGAATATTTCATAGCTGCTAGCTTCTGCTAAAGACACAGATTCTCTCAAAAACAGAGAATCATGGAATAGCTAAGGTTGGAAAGGCCTTTGGTGATCATCTGGTCCAACTCCCCAGCTGAAGCAGACCCACCTAGACAAAGTTGTCCAAGGCCATGTTCAGACAGGTTTTAAATCACTCCAAGAATGGAGGCTCCACAACCTCTCTGGGCAACCTGTTCCAGTCTTCAAACACCTTCACAGTCAAGAAGAGTTTCCTTATTGTTGAGGGTTAAGTTTCTTTTTGTTTCTTTTTACTTAGGGAATTTTGTCCCATAAGTTGCTAGGAAACACTAACTACTGGGTACTTAAGAAAACAAAGAAGTGGCCAAGCTCAGGGGAGCAGGGCATCTGCTTGCCTTTCTTTCATCTGGGGATTTCTCTCAGAGGGGCAGAGATATCGTGAGAATTGGGCAGGTAAAGGGGCTAGGGCAGCTGCTAGTCTCTCTTGCTCTCAGCATTGGAGGAGGATGGTCAAGCTGTTCCTTACTGTGGGGAGAATTCACTGTCACTGCCAGAGCCCAGTCCTCTACTACTGCTTCTTTTCTGTGGGTGAGCCTTTGCTTGTAAGAGCAGCCGTTTGACTGGGACCTTATTAACCCCTACCTCACTAAAAGAGGGACCTTCCCCATCTACTCAGGTGCCCGGGATCTTGACCTTGTCCCTCTCTGCCCTGCTGGGAGCCAGTCTACTGCTGTCCCACCCCTGCTGCTTCTTTGGCACTGCTCTGAGTTTTTGCTGCACTGTAGCCCTGCACCCCCTGCCTGCCAAGATGTCCCGCGGATCCAGCCACAGTTCCAGAGCTTCCGATACATCTTGTTTACCACCCTGGGATTTTTTTTTTTTTTTTTTTTTTTTTTTTTTTTTTTTGCCATTCCTGCTGGCCCAGCTTGCTGCTTCTGAGAGTCATGCTGGGGCACTGGAATTGACTGCCCCAGGGCTTTGTGAAGCAAAGCCTCTCTTCCATCCCTTCCAGTCTTGGTCAAGCCACTATTACCACGTGCTCTCTGAGCTCGCACCACAGCGCCCCCTGCAGCCACAAGGAAATAATTGCACCTGCCCTGCCCAGAAGGAACTACCAGCACGCCTGCTGGCTGTTACTGTAACTACACCAAAGGGGAAATTGCCTGCGGCCGAGAAGACTGTTACTGGGCTCCTGCTTCTGTTGTTAATGCCATAGTTGTTTGTTTGCTTTATTATACATACTAGTAAAGAGCTGTTGTTCTTATTCTCATATCTTTGCCTGAGAGCCCCTAATTTCAAAATTATAATAATTGGGAGGGAGTTAACATTTTCCATTCCAAGGCAGGCTTCTGCCTTTTTTAGCAGACACCTGTCTTTCAAACCAAGACACTTATGTTCAGAGGGAATCTCCTGTGTTTCCCTTTGTGCCCATTCCATCTTGTCCTCTCACTGAGCACCACTGAAACAAGCCTGGCTCTCTCTCCTCAGGTTTTTTGTAGATATTGATGAGATCCCCCTGAGCCTGCTCTTTTCCAGACTAAACAGTAACAGCTTTCTCAGCCTCTCCTTGTATGAGAGACATTTTAGTCCCTGGATTATCTCTGTGGCCCCTTTCTGGACTCTTTCCATCATATTTATGTCTCTCTTCTACTGGGGAGCCCAGAACTGGGCACAGGACTCCAGATGTGGACTCAGCAGTGCTGCGTAGAGGGGAAGGATCTCATCTCTCAACCAGCTGGCAACATTCTTCCTTATGCAACCCAGAATGCTGTTGGCATTCTTTAGCACAAGGATATTCAACTTGGTATCCACCAACAACAAAATATGGTGTCAACACTTCTATTAAGTTAGTATTTTCACAGAGGGTAAATATAATTTAGAAGTACTCTTCTAGCTCAACTTCTGGGAGGAGCAGGGGAGAGGCAGGGGGTTTGCTTTCCAAAAGGATTGTGATAGCACCATGTGTTCATGTGTTGAAATACACGTTCAAGACCTGGCACATTGGCAGTCTGGTTTCTCAGGAATTACTGCAAACTTTCATGATGATAGAATGAGAACTTATTGAAAAGGAAGACTGTCTTAGCCCCATTCTTGAAAATATAATGCTTGAAATTCAAACCAGGTTAGTTCTCATGTGTGAAGAAGAAATAATAATAATGAACTGTAAATTAGTTGTTCATCATTATTTATTGCTATTCACTAATAAGTTTCTCTTTATAGGGAATGACTGCATTAAAAAGTAGCAGAAGACAGACTTGCTGGTACAGGCTCAGGAAAGTCCTTCCTAGCTAGACAAAGGTGAGCCGTAAGCACAAGGAGATCTTACTCTGGTGTGCTAGTTTGAAAGCAAACCACCAAGAAGAATTAACTCCACACAAATATATTGCAAGAGATTCCAAGTCAGAACTACAATTTAATTGGAAAAATTACAATAAAGGCAGTGGTATAGGAACACTAACTTAAACTGACAAAGTCAGAATACAACTTGATACCCTGTTAGTCAGGGTGGTGGCAGCAGTCTGATCGGAGTGATGGATGTGGTCTTGTCAAAACAGTGATCCCATAAAAAGGTCTGGTCCTTCTCTAGAGGTCCAGTGGTGGTTATCAAGAGCTCCTGTCCTCTGGGAATCCAGTGGTGGTATTGTGGTGTCCCAAGTCCCAGATTATATACAGGTAGGAATGTTTGGTATGTCTCAGGGCAGGGCATTTCACAATAAGATGATGATATTCTATGGAATTCTATGTCCATCTTGCCACTTAACTCTCAGGAACTGGATCTCTCAGGCAGGTCCCTTGACTTTGCTCTTCTTGATGGCAAAGCTGGCTTCCAGGAGAATCTGGATGATTTCCTCTCCTTTCTCAAACACTTCTGCTGCAGTGTTCCCCCACACAATGATGTCATTGATGTACTGCAGATGTTCTGGACCCTCACCCTTTTCCAGTGCAGTCTGGATCAGTCCATGGCAGATGGTAGGAATGTGCTTCCACCCCTGGGGCAATTGGTTCCAGGTGTAATGCACACCCCTCCATGTGAAGGCAAACTGAGGCATGCACTCTGTTGCCAGAGGATTGGGGAAAAATGTACTGACAATTTCAATAATGGCATACCACTTGGGTGCCTTGGACTCCAGCTTGTACTGGAGCTCCAACATGGCCAGCACAGCAGCGCTCAGCGGTGGAGTCACTTCATTCAAGACATGATAGTCCACAGTCATTCTCCATTCTCCTTCAGATTTGCGCAAAGGACAAATGGGACTGTTGAAGGATGAGTGGTTTTGCTGACAACCCCTTGGCTCTCCAGCTCACAGATCATCTTGTGGATGGGAATTACAGGGTCTCTATTTGTCCAGTACTGCCTGCAGTGCACTGTCAAGGTGGCAATTGGTACTTGTTGCTCTTCCTCCTTCAGAATTCCTACTGCAGATAGGTTCTCTGATAGTCCAGCCAAGGTGTTCAACTGCTTAATGCCCTCTGTTTCTACAGCAGCTATCCCAAACACCCACCTGAGTCCCTCTGGGTCTTTGAAATAGTTGCTCTGGAGGAAATCTATGCCCAAAATACATGGGACCTCTCTACCAGTCACAGTAGGGTGTTTCTTCCACTCTTTTCCAGTCAGGCTCATATCAGCGTCCACCAGAGTCAAATCCTGTGATCCCCCTGCCACACCGGCAATAGAAACAGATTCTGCCCCCATGTCTTGATGGGATTAATGTGCACTGCACGCCAGTGTCAACCAAGGCCTCATATCTTTGTGGTTCTAATGTGCCAGGCCAACAAATCCATACAGTCCAAAAGAGGCGGTTTTCCCTGGCCTCTACCTGGCTAGAGGCAGGCCCCCTCTAGTCCTTCCCTCCCTAGGCATACATTCTGGAGGTTCCTTCAAGAGGATCGGACATGTCATCTTCTCTTCCATCATGTCTGGCAGCTAAGCTACAGGCTACTGGAGCTACTTCCTTTCAGGTGGAACTTCCTCTCTGAGTCTTGCCCTCCTTCATTGTGCCAGAACAGTGGTGGGTTTTTCATCCCACCTCCTCATATTTTCCCCACAGTCACACAGGAAGAATCACAGCTCAACTCGTGGGGTGTACCCTCTCTCCCTAGCTGAGGGACATGTGCGTCTGGTAACAGAACCTCTGGTCTGTACCGACAAGACTTGGAGAAGGTCCTCTTTAAGCTCCTTTGTGATTTTCTGGTGATTCTCCTCCATCCTATCTTCCATTTTCTATATGCGCTCTGACAGAGGTGTTTCCACAGCTGAGGTTCTTGCATGTGTTGAGCCATGCATGGCATCTGCATATGATTGAAGCTTCTTCACCATAGCAAGCATGGTCTCATCCCCCTCATTCCACTTCATCATTGCTAAAGCAGAAGCATATTCTTGTGGCCCAAGTCGTACAAGTTTTAGCCACATCACTGGTGTACATTTTACCATGTCTAGACTCTTAAATATTTGGTCAGCTGAGAAAACCATCTCTACCACTGCCAGTTCTCTCAAGCATTGAATCTCTTGTTCTATGGTCTTACAAGGGGTTTGTTGCAGCTGGAGATCTTCTGGGAACAGGTATCTTTCCTTCACACTTCTCAAGAGCCATGCTCAGAGACTGAGGGAGTCAGGCCCCCTTGCCATGCCTTGGTCGATACCCGAATCATGTGACAGGGATCCCAAATGCCTCGCTTCAGTACTGTCCAAAACTGTATTATTGCCTGCAGCATCCCAAATACAGACTAACCAACTTAATATAGATTCATCAGACTGTCAGGTGTAATCCTTTCTTAGGCCGTGAAGGTCCTTCATGGACAGGGACTCAATAATGATTTCTGGTTCTGAGTCCTCTGCTGGCTTTGAGGGTCCTTCTCCCGCATTATCA
Organism: Sylvia atricapilla; assembly: GCF_009819655.1. Lineage (NCBI taxonomy): Eukaryota > Metazoa > Chordata > Aves > Passeriformes > Sylviidae > Sylvia > Sylvia atricapilla. The sequence continues at coordinate 18,273,007 of NC_089173.1, read as the reverse complement.
TTATCATCATCATCATCATCATCATCCACTGGGCGATTTGTTTTAGTTTTGTGTTTTCTTCTCTGGATAGGAGCAACTGCCATTGGCTTAGGTTCCCTGCCTGGTTTAGCTGCAGCCTGAGTGACTGGGATGTGTGCTGATTCATCCTTCTTCCCCTCTGGCTGTATCTGCTGCCCTACAGTATCTAGCAGTGTGTGATAAGCATAGGCCAGGGCCTAGCATATTGCAATGAGTTTTTTCTCATTAGAGTGGTCATTGCACTTCTCTTTCAGATATTTCCCCACCTCAGCTGGGTTCTTAATTTGTTCAGGGGGGAAGTTCCAAGCTATCGAGGCAGAGGATTCCTTCAGGGTTAGGCCCATGTCCACCCATTCCCCACACCACTCAGGATTTTCCACGTCTGGGTCAGGTGTCTGGTCAGCCCCTCTGGACATCTCAGCCCTGATTCTAGACAAGCTTCAGACCATTTAGAGGAAGCCTACTAGATAAAATACCAGGAAAGTGGTCTCTTCAACATCCAGGGAAAACTAAACATTCTCAAAAGGTGACGTACCAGATTTAAAGGGGAAGAAGGAGATGAAAGGTTGGGAAATGTCATCCCCTGCTTCTCTAACAAACTGGGTGCAATTACTAATAAATCCCCAAAGCAGACCACCAAAACTAGGACAGAGAAACAACAGACCATATATATTTTTAACAACTCTCAGTAGCTCTGTTAACCTTCTATAAATCATTATCACTAAGCACAATCAGTAGTGCAAGCCTGATTCATACCCCTGCTCTGTAAAAGTTACATGCCAGGAACAAATTTGGCACAGTTTACGGATAGGCAAACAGACCCAGGGACCAGAGAGACATTATTACCTCAAACCACGTGGTGACTACTGACTGCTTCACCCCAATACAAAATAATTAAAACAAAAATGTAATTATTAGAGCTTTTTTTCCCACTTTCTCTGGCCACGCATTGGGGGCCAAATTCTTTGTTTTGGTTTGAGACAAATTAGGAGGAAACGTTCTGAAAAGGGTGTCTCCTCTAAAAAACAGTAGGTTTCAGCAGCCCCTTCCCCACACATTCAAAAATAATTTTTTGGAGGAAAGTGAAAAAAACCTGTTCATTTAACAAGCAGGATGCACACAGGCACGAAAAAAATTGGTTACATAATAAACCTTCTTGTTGTGGAGAAAACTGGTGGATTTTTTAGAGTCCTGCTCTTCCTCTCCCAAGATCTGGAGCCGGGGTATGGTGTCTCAGGGCCTCCCCTCTGGACCGCAACATGGGTCTCCCAGCCATGTTCTGGTGTTTTGGACCAGAGAAGAGCTGAACAGTTCCAGAAGAAGCCACAGTCCCAGGAAAAAACTTCTTGCCTCAGCTAACAGAAAGGAAACTAGCTAAAAGCAAAGATGTCCTCTCTCTATCTGTGTTAGACTACACAGCCGAGAGAGAACCCAGAGGAAGGATCTGCAAAAACTGCACCAAAAGAATTCCACTGGCCTCCCCCCCTCCCAGACCTACCTTAAAGGTACAGGATTCATGTCTGAGCATAAAGCAGATGATAGGGGATATAGTATCATACAGTCACCCCAAGACAGGGAATTTTTAGAGGTCTACCAGCAGAAGAGTGAGGAAGGCATACTGGCATGGATTTTGCGAGCTTTGGATAGTGACACTGCATCTTTCCACTTATTAATGTGTGAAAAAGATCAATTAAGCCCTACAGCCAGTGAGGATCAGATACAATGGGGATATGCTCATTAACAAAATATCAGGGGTCCTGATGGGCAGGATGCTGCTGCACCTATGCTATACAAAAGGTTGGGTGCGGCAGTATTAACAGCAAATTCAGATGCTGCCAAAAGTGCTGTTCCTCAGAACTTGGTGTATAGTGGAAGGAGGTATTAGTTTCTTATGGCAGATGGGGATAGATCATGTTTTAATTACAGGACATAGTCTGGATGTGTAGGAGATATTGGGGCTCACAGGACAGAGTACTGTGAATTTAATTAGTATAGTCAGTTTGATAACCAAGATGCCTTGGCAAGAACAAACAGAGCTTTGAAGATTACAAGAAGATTGGATCAAGACTGGTGACAGGAAAAGAAGATTGAATCAATTTCTGCAAGCAAAAAATGTTGCATGTTGTGGTTTGAAAACAAACCAAGTGAGAGGCTCTAAGTCAGAAAATACAATTTAATGAGAAGAAAAGGAAATAAAATAAAATAAAATAAAATAAAATAAAATAAAATAAAATAAAATAAATGCAACAATGCAAAAAGAAAAAAAACCACTGACAGAGTCAGAATACAACCTGATGAAGGTGATGGAAGCAGTCCAGACGAGGTGATCTTCCTGAAGCAGTGGTCTCGTAGAAAGGTCTGGTAGCTCCAGTCCTCTGGGAATCCAGTGGGTGAGGGCTGCTTCTACTGTCCCATATCCCAGCTTATATCCAGGTGAGAATTCTTGGCTCCTCCCCGTGGGCGGAGCATAAGACAATGAGATGATGAGTCATCCAGGAAGTCCTTGATGGCCCATTAAAGAGAGATAACTCCTGGAGGGAGTTATCTATGAGTCATGCACAAGGCATTGATGGGCCATTAATTGAAGATGGTGATAGAATACATCCTAAACTACAACCCAGGGCAATCCACCCCTTATTCTATTACCATCTACAACATGCCCCAAATCAATACATTCTTACAGAGGAATGCATATATACATACAGAATGAAACCTTACACACTGCTCTCACTTAAAATTATGTCTCCCTGTGGTACACAATGGGTTTTTCCATCTTTCTGCATTACCCACCAAGTGTAACCAGGTCCTTGAGCAAAGACAATCCCACAGATGGGTCTGCCTTTGCCTGAAGTGGGATTAATCCAAACACTCTTTCCTAAAATGCCCTTCATGTGTACCACAGGTACTTTGTCTCCATCCACTGTGTGTAAGGGTTCAGACTGGGCAGGACCACCTCGATTGATAGACCCTCGGGTGTTAACCATCCATGTGGCTTTGGCTAAGTTAGTTCCCAATTCTTGAAGGTCCCCCCACCAAGTGCCTTCAGGGCAGTCTTTAGTGGTCCGTTGCACCGTTCAACTTTCCCGGCAGCTGGTGCATGATAAGGAATGTGGTATATCCATTCAATACCGTGTTCTCTAGCCCAGGTGTTTTATAAGGCTGTTCTTGAAATGGGTCTCATTGTTTGACTCAATTCTCTCAGGGGTGCCCTGTCCACACAGGATTTGTTTTTCAAGGCCCAGGATGGTGTTCCGGGCAGTGGCATGAGGCACAGGGTGGGTTTCCAGCCATCCAGTGGTGACTTCCACCATGGTCAGCACGTACCGCTTTCCTTGGTGTGTTTGGGGAAGGGTGATGTAGTCAATTTGCCAGGCTTCCCCGTACCTGTACTTCAGCCATCGTCCACCATTCCACAGCGGCTTCACTCGCTTGGCCTGTTTGATTGCAGTGCAGGTCTCACAGTTGTGGATGACCTGTGAGATGCTGTCCATAGTGAGGTCCACCCCTCGGTCACGGGCCCATCGATATGTTGCATCTCTTCCCTGATGACCAGAGGCATCATGGGCCCAACGAGCTAGGAATAATTCTCCCTTGTGCTGCCAGTCTAGATCCACCTTGGCAGCTTTGTCTACCTGCTCATTGTTGCGATGCTCCTCATTAGCCCGGCTCTTGGGTACGTGCGCATCCACGTGTCGAACCTTCACGGTCAGCCTCTCTACTCAGGCGGCGATGTCCTGCCAAATGTCAGCGGCCCCAGTTGGGTTTTCCTCTGCACTGCCAATTGGCCTTTTTCCAGCGATTCAGCCATCCCCACAGAGCATTAGCTACCATCCATGAGTCAGTGTAGAGATAGAGCCTTGGCCACTTTTCTCGTTCAGCAATATCCAAAGCCAGCTGGACATCTTTAAGCTCTGCAACTTGACTCGATCCATCTTGTCCCTCGGTAGCTTGTGCAACTTGTCGTGTGGGGCTCCATGCTGCAGCTTTCCATTTCCGGTTAGCTCCTACAATTCGGCAGGAGACATCAGTGAACAGAGCGTATCGTCTTTCAGTCTCTGGTAGCTCATTATATGGTGGGGCTTCCTCAGCACGTGCTACTTGCTTTTCTTCTTCTTCTTCAGATGATAATCCAAAAGTCTCACCTTCTGGCCAGTTCGTTATAACTTCCAGAATCCCAAGGCGATTTGGGTTTCCAATGTGGGCGCGCTGTGTAATGAGGGCAATCCATTTGCTCCAAGTGGTATCGGTGGCATGATGCGTGGAAAGAACCTTTCCCTTGAACATCCACCCCAGCACTGGTAGTCGGAGTGCCAAAAGCAGCTGTGTTTCAGTGCCAATCACTTCTGAGGCGGCTTGAACTCCTTCATAGGCGGACAAGATCTCCTTCTCTGTGGGAGTGTAGTTGGCCTCGGAGCCTCTGTAACTTCGGTTCCAGAATACCAATGGTCGGCCTCGAGTCTCCCCAGGCACTGTCTGCCAAAGGCTCCAAGACAAACCATTGTTCCCAGCTGCGGAGTAAAGCACATTCCTCACATCTGGTCCCATCCTGACTGGGCCCAGGGCTACTGCATGAGCAATCTCTTGCTTGATCTGAACAAAAGCTTGTTGCTGTTCAGGGCCCCAGTGGAAATCATTCTTCTTGCGGGTCACCAAGTAGAGAGGGCTCACGATCTGACTGTACTCAGGAATGTGCATCCTCCAAAAGCCTATGGCACCTAGGAAAGCTTGTGTTTCCTTTTTGTTGGTAGGTGGGGACATGGCAGTGATCTTGTTGATTATCTCTGTGGGAATTTGGCGACGACCATCTTGCCATTTTACTCCCAGGAACTGGATTTCTTGAGCTGGTCCCTTAACCTAGCTTCTTTTAATGGCAAAACCAGCTTTCAGCAGAATTTGGATAATCTTCTCTCCTTTCTTGAAGACCTCCTCTGGCTTGTTCCCCCATATGATGATGTCATCAATGTACGGCAGATGCTCTGGGGCCTCACCCTTATCCAGTGCAGATTGGATCAGTCCATGGCAGATGGTAGGGCTGTGTTTCCACCCCTGGGGCAGTCGGTTCCAGGTGTACTGTACATCCCTCCAGGTGAAAGCAAACTGAGGTCTGCACTCAGCTGCCAAAGGAATGGAGAAGAAGGCATTGGCAATATCAACGGTTGCATATCACTTTGCTGCTTTGGACTCCAGCTCGTACTGAAGCTCTAACATGTCTGGCACAGCAGCACTCAGTGGTGGCGTGACTTCATTCAGACCACGGTAATCCACCGTCAGTCTCCATTCTCCACTGGACTTACGCACGGGCCAAATCAGGCTGTTGTAAGGTGAACGGGCCTTACTGACCACCCCTTGGCTTTCCAGTTTACAGATCATCTCATGTATGGGAATCACAGAGTCTCTGTCAGTACGGTATTGCTGACGGTGTACTGTTGCTGTGGCAATTGGTACTTGTTGTTCTTCAACTTTCAGCAGTCCCACAGCAGAGGGGTCATCTGAGAGACCAGGCAAAGTACTCAAATGTCTGATGTCTTCTTTCACCACTGTGGCTATCCCAAAAGCCCAACGATATCCTTTTGGATCTTTGAAATATCCATTCTTGAGACAGTCTATGCCGAGGATGCATGGGGCCTCCAGGCCAGTTGCAATGGGGTGTTTTTGCCACTCGTTCCCGGTTAAACTCACTTCAGCCTCTAATACAGTCAGTTCCTGGGACCCTCCTGTTACTCCAGTAATAGAAATGGGTTCTGTTCCTACATATCTTGATGGCATCATGGTACATTGGGCCCCAGTGTCAACCAATGCCGTATATTTTTGTGGGTCAGATGTGCCAGGCCATCGGATCCACACAGTCCAGTAGATCCGATTGTCCCTTTCCTCTTCCTGGCTAGAGGCAGGGCCCCCCTATTCCTGGTCATCGCATACGTTGTTCTCTTCCTGTAAATGTGTTGCTGAGGTCCCTTCAAGAGGATCAGTCATATCATCATTCCTGTACCGTCTGGAGTCCTGCGCATGAGAGACCGGAGCAACACTGATTCTAGATGAGCTTTTTGTGGTAGGTGTTTCTCTTTTCAGTTCACGTACCCGGGCTGCTAAGGAGAGGTGGGTTTTCCATCCCACTTCTTCATATCTTCTCCATGCTCCCGGAGAAAAGACCAAAGGTTACCTCGGGGTGTGTATCCTCTCTCCCTGGCTGAGGGACGCCTGCTCCTAATGGCAGAGACACTCGTCGGCTCTGGTGAGATATCGTAAATTTCTTCCTTAAGTTCTTTTTTCAGTTTCTGATGGCTTTCTTCAATTAAGCTCCTGACTTGCTCAGCCAGTCTTGTTTCCACAGACAAGACATGGGTACGAACTGGGGCGGTGACAGTGTCCTCGTAAATCCTTAGTTTATTAGCCAGGACACCCACCTTGTCCTCACCTTCTCTCCATTGCAGTGTTGGCAGGTAACGTGAGTACATCTCTGGTCCAAGCCATGCAAATCTCAACCACATCCGTGATGTGCACTGGACATCATCTGGGCTCTTAGGAAATCTCTCGTCTTCTGCAAAAATGATCTCCAGCACAGCCAATTCCCTTAGGCATCGGATACCTTGTTCTATTGTGTTCCATTTTCCTTGGAGCACTAGGAGGTCTTCTTTACAAAGGTATCTGTCTTTCACACTTGTTAGCAGTCGCTGCCAGAGGCTGAGAGTTTCTTGGGTTTTTCCAATTCCCTGGTCAATGACCACATCCCGAGACAGGGATCCCAGTTGCCTGGCCTCAGTTCCATCCAGAATGGTGTCATTGGCTGCAGCGTCCCAGATGCGGAGCAGCCAGGTGAGGATGGACTCCCTGGTCTGGCGGGTGAATTCCCTTCGCAGGTTATGCAGTTCACTCAGAGATAGATAGCGAGTGATGATCTCTTTCTCTTCAGCTGGGTGCGAAGGTCCTGCTCCATCCTCGTCAGTCGCTATGCGGACTGATTTGCTCCTTGATTTCTTCTTCTGAATGGTGGCAACTGCTACTGGTTCAGGCTGTTCCGGTTCAGTGACGGTTTGTGTGGAGATGCTGATGGCACTTTTGGTTTCTTTCTCCTCTGTGACAGTCTGCATAGATGTGGACACTGTTGCCTCACTTTTGGCTTCTTTCTCTTCCGTGATAGTCTGTGTAGATGAGGACACTGCTGCCTCGCCTTTGGTTCCCTTCTCCTCTTTGACAGTCTGTGTGGACGTTGATGCTGTTGCTTTGCTTCTTTTTACCTCTTCTACTTCTTTAAGAACATGCTCCAACACACCATGGAGTGTTTTGATTCTAAGCATGGTGTGGGCCGTACAGAGAAAACAAAGCAGGACTAACAAGAACATCATGCTGTCCTTGGCATCCAGAGGGTACTCAACATTTTCAAAAACTGCTGTGTCATTCCTGAAAAGCTGGAAAAAATCATTCTTTACTCCTCCCCACAGGGGCTGGGTGAGATTGTTGAGGCCCCAGACGTAGCATCCTAGACTAGAACAAGAATACAAAACTGGTTATATATTCTGAATGATGTTCATTGCCTCAAAGTTTATCAAGCAATGGACATAATAGACCAGTAAAGCAATTTTACTACCATATCCTGGTCTACGGAGGAGTATTAAGGCCGGCAGATAGTGTCCCACGTTCGGAAAAATATAGAGAGATAGGTATAAGACACATGAAAGCATGTTGAGCATCGTAGCAGACAGGTGTCTTTTTTTATAAAATTGTAATTCTGACTTTTCTTATTGCCTCGTGCCTCACCTTGGGCACCAAAAATATATTGTGGTTTGAAAACAAACCAAGTGAGAGGCTCTACGTCAGAAATAAAATTTAATGAGAAGAAAAGGAAAAAAATAAAATAAATGCAACAATACAAAAAGAAAAAAAACCACTGACAGAGTCAGAATACAACCTGATCAGGGTGATGAAAACAGTCCAGACAAGGTGGTCTTCCTGAAACAGAAATCTCGTAGAAAGGTCTGGTAGCTCCAGTCCTCTGGGAATCCAGTGGGTGAGGGCTGCTTCTACTGTCCCATATCCCAGCTTATATCCAGGTGAGAATGCTTGGCTCCTCCCCGTGGGCGGAGCATCTCACAATGGGATGATGAGTCATACAGGAGGTCCTTGATGGCCCATTAAAGAGAGATAACTCCCGGAGGGAGTTATCTATGAGTCATGCACAAGGCATTGATGGGCCATTACTGAAGATGGTGATAGAATACATCCTAAACTACAACCCAGGACATTGCAAAATGTATAAATTTGTGTGATGTTTAACCTAATCATTGTAGCAAAAAATTACTAGCCTTCCTGGAATGGTATACAAGCATATGTAGCTTACCGTAAAAAATGGATTCTAATCACCAATCAGTCTTCCCCGTCTCTCTGTCAATCGTCAATATGGATGGGGCAGCATTAACAAAAAGTATAAAAATGCAGCTTTTGAGTGGGACGTGTGTTCCACTGAAACCCTTGATTCTAGCAGTAGTCATGAGTGATACTGGTAATATAGGTACACGAGAAAATACCTTGAGGGAAATTTGGGCTCTGATTTTGGAACCAGCTGTGTTGGGTGGTGAATGAAAAGAGGTTGACAAAACCAGTTACCTCACAGGTGACAAGGAAACAAATGTAGAATGATCTTGTGGAAGCCAGTGTCCCACCATCAAAAATAAATGGGATCACAGCATCAGAAGTGTTTCATCATTGGCAAAAGTTAGTGCCTATGCAAAAAATTTCTTCCCCCTCCACCCCACCTGTCACATTATCACAAGGCACTGCCTGGCAAATGCGAAACCACCAGAAATGGACAAGGAAGAAAGTTGTTTGGCAACAGACAGAGCAACACGAGGCCTCCAATGCATACTCAATTACACACTCCTAGGCAAGGATATTCTTTTGAATTAGAAGTAACAGTTCTGGATAATATAGCCTTGTGGTGATTGTGGCAAATGACTGGGATGAAAAGTTGAAAAACATCTGTAGTATTTTGGCCCAAGGGATTACAAGACTCTGCTATACATTATACCCTGATGGAAAAATGAATTTAAGCTATAGTTTGGGCACTGCAAGTAAATGGAAGAATCACAGGCTAAAATAGCATGACTGTACTCTGCCAGTACAAAACACAGTGAGGACTGAAGTTCTTTTAGATGGTGTCTCCCAAAATATTAGACACAGGGGAAATGGAATTGTTTATACCAATGGATTCTGTGTTGAGACTGCAACCTATTAATCTAGATGTGAACATTGATGTAATAACCCCTGACAACGCAGTGTGGTTCTGTACTATGTCTTTCCCTCTTCTTCTATATACTCTGTCAATATCATATTATTGAGTTATTGAATTTCAGGTATCAGTGTCCTGGGTTTACTATGATGCCTCTGTATCACCAATCGTCTGTTCTGTGTGTGCTGTAGGTTGTGTTCTGTACCTTTAAGAGTGGTTCTGAGGGTGAGCAGGGAAGAAGACGCCCGCAGTTTGTTTTTGAAAAGTGTTCACTCCTCCACATTAATTTTTTTTTTCTTCCTCGGGACAGTGTGTTCATCAGATACTCCGGAGAGTTTTTTTTTCCTTTTTAGTTAGTTTAGCTAGCAGAGGCAAAGAAGCTTCCTGGACTGTTTTTCTCTCTTTTTCTTGGGACTGTTTAAGTCTGCTCTGGACTGAAAACTCAGAGAAGTCTCTGGGATCTGGCATCCGTGGCCCACCGGGGCCTGGACTTTGGCATTTTCCAGCACCAGAAAGACTGAAACTAACTTCTGGCGACAACCTCCCCAGTTTGCCATCCCTTTTCAGAGTAGCGAGAGGTTTTGTTGTTTAATTTTTCCATCCCTCATGCCCGTGGGCATTTTGTTTGTTAAATAAATAGCTTTTTCCACTTTTCTCTGAGGACATTCTTTTTTCCTGGACCGGCTGGGGGTGGGGCCGTTTGGGTTTGCTCCCCAGAGGAACCCCATTCAGAGGTTTCCTCCCAAATTTAACCTAAACCAGGACACTTAGATACAAACCAAACATCAAATTGAAGTTTGATCTGAAAAAATGTAAGCCAAAACTCTTCAATCTTTGTGGGCTATCACCCCATCTCAAGCTACGAGGCCTGGAATAATTTTAGCAGGAGCTGGAGCAACAGCATAGGTATTAATGGAAAGATATGACATTCCTCTTTTCCTCCTGTAGATGCTGAATGTGAGAAATCGGACAGCAGCACAGTGTCTGTGTGCAACTAAATTTTCTCATACTGGCCTGAGATATTGTGGCCTGAGAAATTATGAGGAGGAATTCAAACAGTCCTTGGAGAAAGTGAAACAACTTTGCAGGTGTTGTCTCTCTGTTGTTTACTTTCAAGAAATGATTAAGGGATGTTGTTCCTAACTGTCCAATGATGGTAATGTGTTGGTTTTCTGTCCAATGAAACTTTATTCTTTTGGAACTGTCTATAAAAGAGGATTTTGAAGAGTAAAGATCGCTCTTGCTAAGAAGCCTGTCTTGTGTAGTTTTCTACCGCCGTTCCTAATTAGAGCGACATCCTCCCTTATCACAGGTTGGATCATGAGCTTGTACTATGAACACATAACTTGGGTACCTTTCTGCAAGATAATTTTGTAAATACTTGTGTGTGGCTGTGTGTTGTTGTTTTTTACTGTAACTAACTTATCATTCTTTCTGAGTAGTGACGATAGAGCATCTGATGTGCCCTTGTGCAAGGTTTAACTTGGACATCCAAGGCAATTGTTGCCTCAACTTTGTGAGTAAGTGCTGTACACCAAGGAACATCGATTACTGATAAACTACTGCCCTCTTCAACACCATAAACGCTGTTGAGTTTGAAGGCTGCTTCGACCTGACTGCTGAATCACCTGGCATGGAGGATGATATTCAGCATCTTCAGGACTTAATAAATCAAACCACACCACCTACTTGTGGTGCCTGGCTAGCTGAGTGGTTTATGTCCCTGCCAAGAAAGGTGGGACACTTAGATCATTAGATGCTTATTCCTTTTTCCGTATGCTTTTTTAAGTGTCTCTGTAAATTCCCTATCCCACATTTCCAGCCCCAGCAGCAGTGGTGTCTTGAGTGAGGGGGTGTAATGTTGGGAGGAATGGGTTCAAAAGTGGAAGACTGGCAAGAAGGGCTGTAAATTACTCAAGTGACATTGCAGCTGGGAATAACCCTTGATGTACTAGTGTGAACAGTAGCTAGTGATCCTGTCATGGACTGAGTTAAACGGTGCCTGTCTCTCCACTTGTATGCTTCTGCCTGGGTGTTGCTTAGGGAGTCCCCCGGGTCAGCAAGGTAACTGGAAAAATGTTACTCTTTGTGTTTTAGTCATACGTTTGTGGTTGTCCCAGCTGCCTTCCTGTGCTGACTTACACATAGGTGCTTCATTACAAGACACATGAACATACTGGAGACAGTTCAACCAAGGGCCATGAAGATGATCAAGGGACTAGACCTCCTCTCCTATGAGGAAAGGCTGAGAGCTGGGACTGTTTATTCTAGAGAAAGTCTCAGGGGGCATCTCATCCATGTATATAAATACCTGAAGGGAAGATGAAAACAAGATGGAGCCAGGCTCTTTTCAGTGGTTCTCAGCAACTGCACAAGAGACAATGGGCACAGGTTGTAACATAGGAGGTTCTGTCTGAGAATCAGGAAACACTTTTTCAATGTGAAGGTGACTGAGCTCTGGAACAGGCTGCCCAGTGGGGTTGTGGAGTCTCCCTCCTTGGAGATGTTCTAAAGCCTCCTGGACATGATTCTGGGTAACCAGCTCTAGGAGACACTGCTTGATCAGGGAGGTTGGACCAGGGAACCTTCCGATGTCCCTTCCAACCTCAACCATTCTACAATTCTGTGAACAGACAGGGGCCCCAAGACAGAAATGCATGCACATGTAGACACTTGGCTTTTGAGCCAAGATACAGTGTCCGTAAGTAATCTGTAACAGTCCATACCCTTAAATAATATGCCCAAGATAGGTTAAAAAAAGGTTCTCAATTCTTTAAAAGACAGAGGGAGATAGACAAGTTAGAGGTACTGGCAAAGCTCACAGTTCTTCCAGTCTCACTGCATGTCAAATGAGCAATCATGCTGGTACTTTCTGTGTAGAATCACTATTAAAATATTACTTTTGTGTGCTAAGGCCAGACTGCTGAGCACATCCCATGCTTAGTTTGTAACCCATCATGTTTCTATTCAAGACCCAAATCCCATCCAGACCAAGTGTCATGTTTCTTTCACCAAGGTTGATAGCAAGTTAGCATTAAGAATCCAAATTGTAACATATGGAGATCCCTGGGAAGTCAAATCCTCAGTCTCTCCTACTAGTAAGGAGAATACTATGAAGAAAATACATAAATAACTCAAAATTATAAGGACTATGAAGTCTTAAAACTAAAATAACCTATTCCAGGTTAATACACACCCCTCACCTGTGAATATATGAATCATTTATACCTAAATAAGACATATTTAACACAAAAAGGAAAACTTTAAAGAAAGTTGAACAAAATTTGGTGTTAGGCCACACAGAAGCCCTTTGTAGTAGATTCCAGTAGTGGCCCTTCTTTTTTGTCTCCTACAGATGACTACAAAGTTCAATTCCACTTGGATATGATGTCTAACAGGGCAACACAGTGGTCACAATACAGCAAAACGTCACACTATGTAAGCAAAAATATAGCCCATTGCAGAGTTTTCATTAATACGCAGGGAGAGCACATAAAAAGGTTATGTGTTACTCTAAGGCTACTTCATGGCTGCAAACTGCTAGTGAGCATTAATCTTTTTTTTTTTCCTTTGGTCACATTACCTTTGAATAATGGGAAAGCTTTGGTGTTTTATAGTTTTACTCCTTGTACTTAGATTTTTTTAAATAACAAGGTCACTAAAATTCATGCACACTGAAATAAAAATCATGCAGTAGTTAAGGTAAACCATCCAAGCAAGTTTTATTCATTAATATTCATAAATACACACAGCAGCTTCATTAGAGATTTTTTTCATTTTTTCCTCTTCAGTTTCAATGTGGAGCATTAGGAGAGCTTTTTTGCACGTCAAGCTACAGGACACAGAGCTTTTTTTCTCTGCACTGCAACCTATATTTATCTGCTAAAAGTAAAAATTGGTTAAGTGGAAATGATTATCATATATATCTTTTCTCTTTTCCTTTGAATGTACACAATGTAACAAGAGTGACAGACCTGAAATTACAATCACCAAAACAAACCCAAGATAGTTGTTGTCCACTTTCATTGGCAAATACAGCACAGAGGACATTGCAAAGTGGGATGCCATCAAAGAGGAGGCTCATTTCCTTTATTATTCTCTTTTAAATTTAGGTTTTCTAAAGCAACATCTAGAGGCATAATATCTACACATCCCATAGCACCAAAATCAGCAATCTCTCCCCGTTCATCCTCATCTGAGGAGGAACTTTCTTCCTGCATCAAAGTGGATAGTAAAAGCTCTTGAACAAACAAGCTGCGATCTGCCTGTTCACTTTCTTTTGATTGACGCTCTGCTTCTGACATCTTAGGATCATTCAACCTGCAGAGCAACATAGAAAGATAAGACAGGCTTGGTAGTATCATCAACAAAATGGGCTTTTGTTAGTTGCCTAAACAGTTGGACTGATGCATGCTGAATAACATCTGAAAGCCATTCCTTGGAGAAACAACCTAGGTACTGCTGCACTTCTGCTGACATGTACAGATCTGACAATATCTGGCACTCCTGATGTAAAAATACAAACATTTAACAAACTTGTTCCTAGATGCTTCAATAAAATCCTTCTTAGAAGTAGATTCTAAGGCTGAAGGGAAAAAATTATCTATTTCCGAAGTTTGTTTCCCCTCAGAGGGATTTTGTTTTAAGGGGCATTAAAATTCTCTAGTCATCTCTTAAGTGCTCATTTTGTCCCCAGGACAACTTCTAAATGCAAGCATGACACAAAATACATTACTACATACATAATGCCCAGTGATTCCCAAAGCACAGTACATCATTCCCTTCACTTATCAGTCCATGCACCATCACCTAACAGAAGCAAGAGAATTGCTTGCTGCAGTTCTATCCTAGCTCACAAGATCAGTGACTGACATTTGCAGATACTTTCCTTAAAGCTATGATTTTCAAAAAGCTTTAGATTGAGATATTATCACAAGTTTTGACAGAAATCAGTATGAGAGCAATAACTTATCACAATCCTAGATTCTAGACACAGAAACTGTTTAAATGCTTTTGTTCTTTCTCAATATGCAACTGAAAAACATCCTTCCCCTTGAATCCAGAAAATCAATATTCTAAAGTAATTCTTCTATAGTAGAATGGACTAGATGATGGTTGTAGGTCTCTTCCAACTGAACTATTCTGTTCTATAGAACTGTAGGATCTAACTATACTTTCTGAAACAGATGCATACTGGTTATTAATAACACAATACTTCTTTGGTTTTTTATCTAAAATATTTTATATATAAAACTCTATTCAACCTTCACATTAAAGAATCATTTCCTATTAAATAAAACTAACTTTAAAGTTCTCTCCCCTCACATTATCGGCATAAAAGTTTGAAACATATTGTAAAGGCTCTTGTCTAATCAGAAGTAGTAGAGTAAACAAACACAAGTTAACAAGGCAATATCCCATGTTTCTCTTCAAACTGAGAAACAACAAGAAATATTTATTCATTGCCTAGGAACAAACAGCAGGGTTGAAAAGGTGGTGTTACAAATGCAAACAAAAGCATAGTGTCTCAGCTACAAACTTCATTAGTGATCTGGCAGCAGTTTCACTGAACTCTATGTCCACATAAAGACAAGGAAAACAGAAATGGAAGAAGTGTTAAAACCACAAACCAAATTACCTCATAAGAAGAAACTGGGAATTCTGTATAGTCTGATGATTGTTTTCTGTGTTAGATGTATTGGTTGCTGCTATAGATTGTGTAAGAGTGGTGGGTATGCTGCTTGTGTTAGTGCGTCTAGTTGCATTGCGTGCAGTTTCCAGTTGTTGTCTTGCTGCCTGTGCATGCTGTCTTTCCAACTGCAGTTGCATCTGCAGCTGCTGTAACTGAGAAGCAGAAGGGCCGGAAGAATTGAGTTGCCCTGCAGAACGTCTCACGCCTGATAACTGAGATAAAAGCTCTGCCAGAAAAGAGAGAAGTTTCTACAGTGAAATCTGCTTAAATACATATCACACAACAGCATAATTATGTCCTGAATACCAGTATATCAATTCCTTTGCTTTCTAAAAACTTTAATCAATTAAATTCATGAACAAATTGTATTGATTTGAAAAGCTTCATGGGCTACCAATTACAAGCACCCCATGTCTCAAAACTCATGGGAAGATTAAGAGTTATTTAAAGAACTATTTATTAAAAAGAGTCGAAGCTTAAAGCTTTTTAAACTGATAAGGGTGAATCTATGGGGAATACCATATAAGCAGTATCCTGTGCAAGAATTCTTTAAAGTTTTATCTTCAAGTTAGTCAAAATAGTTATTAACCCCTTCAATTCTGACTTCAGTTGGTGGCTTTATGCACCTTCAATGCATATTCCTGAGGGAAGTTGTGCTGCAGAAAAGGCAAATAATTATAGCATAATTTCAGACATTTTTAGAAAATATTCAGTTCATAAAGGCTTTTTAAATGTTGCATTATATGAAAAATATTTGACCACAGGAGGGTTTTTTTTTGTGAACTTTTTGGCCTCTGATCAAAAAAGAAAAATTCTAATGATAAAAAAAAAGTTAAATCTTGCCTGGATTTCTTTCCCCTAGAGTTCAAGACTGACAAATTATGTCCGTGCTAAGCATTTCCCAAAATAAGCAATAATAAGCTATTGCCCAGCAATTTGCTATATATTATATTCCACACAAAGTTGTGAGTACTACTTTGTTGTGTATGATACAAGGAGGGCAGAAGTAGTAGATTACCTTTTTTCCCTATCTATCCAATCATCATTAAAGCTGTAAGTCATTATTACAGGTCATGAAAATTTTCCTTCCATCTCACTTTCATGATATAATCCTTTAAAACTAGGCTTTTCTTAGGGGAACAAAGCACAGTGCAGTAGTTCTTTGCATCTGGAACACTTGGAATGCCAACAGTAAATGCTCAAGTCACTTTTAATCAGCACAGCTAATCATATCACTATGAGCTACCAATAATATTTTATTCACTAATTACTTATAACAACCACAAGGAGAAAAATAAATAAATAAATAAATATTGCATACATGTCTGTTACAAGCACAAGTTCTAACTTCTGGTAGTATGGACTAATTATTACCTTAATAAAAAGGAAGACTTCTAACACTGCCAGGTAAGACATATTTTTCCTTGCTATTTGTAAGATCACTTTGAGTACAGCTTAACAGAACCCTAGGTACAGATGTGAATTTGTGAATTTGAGACACAGGCTTGGCATGAGACAGACACCCAGCCATGCTGCACTACATTGTCTGAATGCAAAAAACATTAACAAAAAAAAAAAAAGAAAAAGAAAAAAAAAAAGAAAAAGAAAAAAAAAGAGACAAGACTCAAAGGAATACCATGTTATTATTACACATCCTCCTAAATGGGAAGGTCTTGTGAGGCTGAAATAAACCAAGGCAGTCACTTCATGTTTAACTCAGCTAAACTAACACCCACTGCATTGGTAAGAGGAAGTGTTGCACTTCAGGACTCCAGGAGACACAAACATCCTCCCTTCTTGTACCAACTCTAGTGCTTTAAAGACCCACAATCTAACTTAAGTCATTAACATGGCAGAAATTTTTTCATCCTCTTTTTCTGGGATATTTTTAGTAGCAAGAATGCAGCATGCAGGTCTCAGAAAGTGATTTTCCCCCTCTATTTGGCATTGGGGCAAAGCCACATCTAGAGTTCTGTGTTCAGTTTTAGGCTTCCCAGGACAAGAGACACATGGACATAAGAGAGCAAATCCAGTGGATGGCCACCCAGATGATCAGAAGGCTGGAACATATTACAGGAAGAAAGGGTGGGAGAACTGGTTTTGTTCAGACTGCAAAAGAATACTTTGTAAGATATCTTACTGCTGTCAAAATCTACCAAAGTGAAAGATACAGAGACAGCTAAGATAGACACCATTTTTCACTATATGAGTGTAAGATTGATATCTCTAAGATTTTACATTAGATCATCAAGTCCAACCCCCCTGCCATGACCAGAGATATCATTAGATCAGGTTGTTCAAAGCCCCATCTCCCTGGAGCCTTCTCTTCTCCAGAATAAACAACCCAAACTCTCTCACCTTTTCTTCATAGGAGAGGTGTTCCAGCCCTCTGATCATTTTTGTGACCCTCATCTGGACCCACTCTAACAGGTCCATGAGGTTCATGTCTTTTTTGTACTGCTGACCCCAGAGCTTGGCCTTGAACTTCATGAGGTTCCCATGGCCCTACTACTCAAGCCTCTCAAGGTCCCTCTGGATGGCATCCTTTCCCTCTAGGGAATCAACTGCACCACTCAACTTGGTGTCATCTGCAAACTTGCTGAGGATGTACTCAATCCCTCTGCATCATTGATAAAGATATTAAATAGTACTAGTCCCAATACAGACCCTTGAGGAACACCACTTGTTACTGATTTCCATTTGGACATTGAGCCATTGACTGAAATTCTTTGGATGCAGCCATCCAGCCAGTTCCTTATCTATCTAACAGTCCACCTATCAAACCTATGTCTCTCCAATTTAGTGGCAAGAATGTTGTGAGGGACAGCATCAAAGTCCTTACAGAAGTCCAGGTAGATGACATCCGTAGCTCTTTCCCTGTCCACTAATGGAGTCCCTCTATGATAGAAGGCCAGCAGATTAGTTAGGCATGATTTGCCCTTGCCTAGGGCATGTTGGCTGTGTCTAATCCCTGCCTTCCACATGCGTTGATATAGCTTCCAGTAGTATTTGTTCCATGGCCTTACCAGGCACAGAGATGAGGCTGAATGGTCAGGAGTATCCAGGGTTCTCTCTTTTTAAAAAAAATTAATTGGTTGCATATATTAACATGTGTTATAAGATTTTTCCTAAGGAAGCATTACATAATACATGGATACTGTAAACAGATCAGATTAGTTAAAAGTAACAAGCATTAACAGAGATACAAAACTCAACCTAGTCAGACTGAGTGCTGAGCTTGCAACGAACTATGGGTAATCAGCCTTTCCAATTGCAGCCTTCATAGTGGAAAACATGAGACAGTTAAAAACGTATGTAACTTGTTACACAGATTACCTGTAAACAGTTTCTCTCCATTGGACACCTGGAATTAGATTCACTTCCAAACATATATGAGAGTATCTATTCTAAACTAAGAGAAAGGTCTGTTACCATGAAGTGTGATGTGGATAATGTGGGGACATGAGCTCTGAAGTGTGGGACGCAGATGCTTATGGGAGATGGGTAGATTTTGGCAGCTGGAGATGGAATTTTTTTTTTTAATTTAATTTTAAACACAGAAGAGGGACTGTGTGTTTGAGGGCCTAAGTATGATATTCATTTGTGAAGGACTGTGCTCAACCCCTCCCTTTCCCCTCAGCAGCTGCAACTATCCACAGAAGCCTTCATTCAGTCATTCTTGTCTAGTTTGATGGGTTCGGGGAATTCATCGTAAAGCTCCACTTCAGTTTCCTGTTTAAGTGCATTTCATGCAATTGTCTGAAAAGTTTGTTCCACATAAATGGCCTCCTGGGCACTGATTTCAAAGTAAGGGATGTTGTTTTTACTGTAGCACTAGGCTTGCACCTGTTTTGTGGCGACTTGTCTGTTTTCTAGGTCAATCTTGTTTCCCAGCACAAAAGAGTCCTCGGGATCTCTTGGACTGGCCTGAATGAGGAATTAATCCCTTGGGCTGTCTAGGGTTTTAAATGTGCTGGGGGCCATGACATCAAACACCAGGATGCAGCAGTCTGCTCCTTTGTAGAAGGCAACTCCCAGAGACTGTTCTTGGAGTGCTATATCCTATATCTGCATTGTCACTAGCCTGTTATCCACCATGACCTCTTTTGTCAGGAAGCCTGCACCTATCATAACTTTGTACTGGTTACTGAATTTCTTGTTCACATACTGGTTCATGTGTGATGTCTTTCCCATCCCAGAGTCTCCAGTGATGATGACTTTTAGTAACGCTTTCTTCCTAGAAGTCATCTTTTACACTGGTGCATGTGCTGTGGCACCTGGCCTGAGACTTGCTGCCCTTTTACTCTTCAAAAAATGGGTGTGATGTCTCCCTTTTTCCAATGACTGAAGACTTCACCTGACTGCCATGACTTTTCAAATATCATGGAGAGTGGCTAGGCAGCTACATCAGCCAATTCGCTCAGGACTCTAGGATGCATCTCATCAGGTCCCATACACTTAGGTATGTTCAAGTTCCTCAGGTTGTCATGAACCTAATCTTTACTTACAGTGGGAGGGACTTGGCTCCCCTAGTCCCCATCCTGCTCTCCATCCACTCAAAAATTCAAGAATACATGCATGCATGTCATATGAGGAGAGGCTAAGAGACCTAGGACTCTTCAGCCTGGAAAAGGCTCAAGGGGGAGGAATCTTAACAGTGTATATAAATACCTGATGGGAGGAAATGAGAAAAAGGAAGCCAGACACTGTATTGCCCACTGATAGGACAAGAGGCAATAGGCAGAAATTAAAAAAAAATTTAAATCCATCTGAACGCAAGAAAACACTTTTTACTGTGAGGGTGACCAAATTCTGTAACAGGCTGTCCAGAGAGTTTGTGGAGTCCATCGGTAAGAATATTCAAAGCCTGACTGGACATGGTCCTGAGCAACCTGCTCTAGGTGGCCTTGCTTGGGGGCAGGGAGGGAGGAACATTGGATGGGGTTGTAGTAGGTGATGTTAAAAGGTCCTTTCAAATGTCAACCATTCTTTGAAGCCACCTGTGAACAGATCAGTCATGGGAATGAGCCTAGAAGTCTCTAAAAGCACAAGGTAAAGGGGCAGTGTTTTTTATTTAAGAAGTTCCAGGTTCAGTCCCTGTAGACAATCCAATTAAGGATATTTTTCATCAGTAAATACCCATCAATTATGACATTGGTAAGCATTTAAAAAAACAAACCCAAACCAACAGAAAAATAAGACAACCATTTTTATCATGGACTTTTTTTCAAACTCTATTTAAGGAGACTGATTTAAAATCAGTGGTTACAGCTCTTACCAGCTATAGGATCCATGGTTTCTCTATTGCTTGGAGAATATGAACTCTGAGAAGATGAAAGTCCACCACTGGAACTGCTAGTAAAGTGCATGTTTGATCTACGTGCACGGGGACCTCCCAAACCTCGGCCTGGGTGAAACATTCTACGTACGTGCCGAACACCACTAGATTCATCATAACCAAGCAGTTAAGAAAAGTCTATTGCTATAAACTATTAAACAGCAAGAACATTTACTAGATTGAATAATCAGGCAACACATTCCTCATTCATAAAACAATGATTCAACTTTATAAGCGCCATGTAATCATAGCTATGGTGTCAGTCAGATCTATAAATGTGAACTCAAGGCACCCAGGGCTCCTTGCACCAAATTCATCTTTCTCAGGCTTTTTATCATGTTAAAAAAATGTCAGGATGGTTTTTCTGCCTCATGGATTAAAGTTTCTACTAGGTAATGCTACAACTGATGATGCATATTCAGCAGAACATATTACTCAGTAGACAAGGATTTTAACATCAAAATTGGGAAAGAAAGGTATTTAAATACTGAAAATTATCTACAAAATTTTATTGCTATTCTTACCACACAAATGTGTTCTCTCAAGACAGTCTAGGTAAAGCTTCCTTTTACCTTAAGAAGCACTAGTGCAATTAACTACTAAGCTAGGAAATAATGTACTTATACATATCATATTTTTCCAATTTCTAAACTAGTAGCTTTAGCTCACCTTATCTCAAATTTTCTTATTTTCAAAATTAGCATGTTTATCACTTGTATAAAATCTATTATCTGCAGCAGACTGGTGCCCAATGTCTTATCACACAACGCACAATTATGGTGTAGAATTCATTTCCTCACTATATTACTGAATTGAAAAATTTAAGACTGAAAAATTAAGACTTCTTTTGGCAAGTAAGAATATCCAGTTACTATAAATACTTTCAGGAAGAATTGACTCTTTTAAATCTATTATACTATAGAGCATAAAATTTTTCACTTGCAGGATTTAGGAGGGGGAGAAAAACTTCCTTGGGAAAAAATATAGTTGTCTAGCACAGATTGGTTTGTTCCTCCTTTGAATCTGTTGATACTGGATACTGGTAGTAACAGAACATTGTCACTAATATTTTACTGATTGACTGCTGCTTTCAGTTAGCTTGGGAAGCTTTCCATAGCTTCATCTGACAGAAAAATGCCCCGATTCTGGTCTTTTTTTTAAAGTAATCTTGGGCAATAAGATAACTACAACATCCTTAATATGAATACTTTGAAAAATTCCAGTCTTGATCTCATTTGGAAAAGTATTGTAGTAGCTTGCTAACTGCACCTTTCAAAGTGCTTTCAAGAAAAACAGCATTATTGAAATATATTAGTCAAGAGTATATTGAGGTCTCATCCAACTATGCTGGGGTTAAAAAAGCATTTGGAACTCTTAACTCATTGCAAATATATATTGAAAACAACCAAGCTAGAACCATTTACAAAGTCAAGACTAAAGCCATGTTTAAACAGTAAAACAGTTGAAAATTGTTTAGGAAAGAAACTGGAATTTAAAGAGCTGTCCAGAGTCTCCAGGGATAAAGGTGGTATCTTGCAGTGTCTGCACAGGATTCTTCACAAGAAATATGTGCAGCCATTTAAAACAGCTTTTAACACCCTCCTAACTGCTACATAGAAGACTATATCCTTTCCTAAGCTGATAGCAACTGGGCAGGGAGAAATCTCTCCCCCATTTCTTCCTTTTAGTCTTAGCTGTCAGAAGATGTGAAATAGCATACAACATGGAACAACTAGTCCAGAAACTTTATCAATTTTTGTGAACTTGTCAACACTGATTGCTAAAGTAATGTTGTATGGAAACTTTCACATGCATTTCCTATAATTATTTATATAGACTCTCCCCATCAGTTTTGTGATAACAAACACTGTGGCCTTACTCAGTAACTGAAAAGATTATTCTGATTTCTCTAGCTATTATGTAGCTAGTAATAAATATACATTTCCCAATTAAAAGTTATCTGACATCACTGATGTGGGAGGGGAAGTAAAAGCTGCAGAAGCATGAATTCTAATCCAACACCTCATCCACTTCAATAGGAAGTCAATTTCACTGTGTAATTGGGACTGACAATTGAAATGCTAAAAAATTTAAATACAGACAACAATCAAAATGAAACCATTTCTTCTAATGTTGCTAGTAGTAGATATAATGAACTTGAGTTGTTAGGCTGTCTTTTTTTTTAATAAGAAGTCCTGAACAAAAAAGGGCCCTATCAAATTACACTAGAAGTGCATTTTTTAAAATGAAATCCAGAAAGATCACTTAATGAGCTTTATATGATGGCCTGTACTTCCATGAAGAGCATCTTCTGAAATTATGTTGTAAGTATTTGTACAGCAAAAAACAAGCCACATTACTGTTCCTAAGACCAAGTAACAGAAAGAAAACTGTATTTAGAAGTGCAAAGAAACTGACAGTTTGAACACTTCAGTCATTGAGAGTAGTTATAGCACTACAATTTGCAGTTAACAAAGATAGCCCTAATCCCTAGGAAGTCTCCTGATAGGTCTTCTAGTCATATATTTTAAAACTAATCAAACATTTAAGATCCCTCAATTTCAAAGTTCAAAGCATTCTCTAACACATGCTTTTGGTGAAATCTGCTTTCAGTCTTGTAATTATCTATAAAACGCTATTACATCTGGACTGCTGCTTTCCCAGACACAAAGTGGCATCAGAACTAATGGCCAAGAAGGGTAAAAATTGCAGAAAGAAGCAGCTGGGTGTCAGAAAGATCTTAAAAAGCTTTAACTATCATAAATTAAACAAAAACACACAACCACATTGTCAAGCAACACCTAAAGCCTATTCACAGTCTGATGGAGATATAAATATATACATATAAAAAATTCAGACATATGGTTCCCCTATAACTAAACACCAATTCTAAAAAATAATCTAAACCTATGACTACGGAAGTCAGAACACGTAGTTACAGTTATGATAATGAACAGTCTATCTCTTTTCTCTCAACTTAAGAAAGGATATTAAATCTCTAGGAGCTCTGTGTTCCAGTGTAAGATGAGCTGCAAAGTCATCTGTGACATGATTAGGATCCCCTCCAGGTAATGCTGCACATATTGGACAGATCTGAAACAACAAAGTGAGAAAAAAAACCAAACACAACCAACTTTACACAAATCACAAAACACAATTCAGAGTTGATCACTTAACATGGATTCTTATACTTTAAATATCACATTCTAATCCTACACCTAAACAACCACAATTTAAAACAGTAAATGTGTTCAAACAGCTGTTAATTTTAGCATCTTTTAAAGTCTCACTTTTCCTTGCAATTATGCTTTTAATAATACCACGGAAATTAAAAAGTAAAATTTTCAAATCCTATTTGCAATGTTTCAGCTTTCAATATTGTCTTTATATGTCAATTCCAGCACAGACAGTAGGTCTAATTACACAGGATTACTGCTTGAATGTACCTACATATGACATTATCAAGTCAATTTACTGCTCTTTGTATCCCCAAGCGACTTCTCATTCATCTCACCAGTGAAGTATAGGAAGGAGAAAGAAACCAGAAGTGAATATTCATTAAAGTATCCCAACTGAGACCACCCACCACAGTAACACAAGTAGAAATTTGGCAGAGAAACTCCTTATTCCTACCAAGTATTTTGAGAGATAGCATTATGGTTTTGTTTTTCTCTTTAGCCTAAACTCACATTAAAAAAAAGTCTAGGGACACTTACTGCCATAGCAACGTTCATTTATTAGTTTGATTTTTCCCCCCAATGACTGCAACCACCTGAGAGAAGCGTGCCTTAAAAGTCCTTTGCAACAGTGTGCTGGTTTTGTATTGATTGACATTTCGGGAGGAGGGAAGAAGCCACCCACAGAAATTATTTTTTCTAAGAGGACCTGCTAAGAGTCTCCTCTGTGCCTGACAAAACCAAAACCCTCTAAAATTTGAGCCTGCTGTGCTCTCCTCCTAATCCTATCTCACAGCAGAAAAGGAGTAAATAATTCTAGTGGATGCATTGGTGTTTTAGCCAACATTAGACCCACTACAAACAGTTTTGCAGGCCAGCCTTCAAGCTTGACAGATCACGTTAATAAGCCAGAAAAGAGAAACTTTGACACAGTATATGCTAGGTCTTAACTACTCTTCCAAGGATATCAACCTGGACTTTGCAACTGATAGGGCTGTTGCAGAGACTGATTAATAGGAGGCTGGACAGAGCAAATGACACATCTCAACCAATGTGGCTACCATGTCGTTCTCCCCTTTATTGCTTCCGGATATAGATTCACAACATAGTTTACAATTACAGGGCATACAAGGAATGCAAACAAGCTTTATTTATCTTAGTCTTAAGGTGGCTAAAATGTCAAAGCTATAATATTACATTTAGAAACCCATTATTCCCTGTGACACCTTAATATGAAATGTGAATTTCTAGTGAATTTCTTACTGCGCCACTGCAGCCTGCAGGCCCTGTGGGCCCTGGAGGCCCACAGGCTCTGCAGGCCAAAGGGCCCAGTCTGGAATTGCTCACCCTCAATCAATCCAAGTATAAATCATGTCCTCGAACTTCACAACATAGGGCTGTAAATTATGGGGGAGACTCAAGACTGGGAGGGGTGAGGGAATCAATAGAACCATACAAACCTATGAAGAAAAATTCAGGGGGAAGGGAAAGCCAGGAGGAACAAAGGGGAGGGTAGACAGAAACATGTATCAAGTGGACTGGTCACATGTAAAACAGAGGTGGTCAATGTTTGTCTGACTGAGCCTGATCACGACAGTCTGCCCTGTCTTCCCATATCTTCCTATTAAATTTTAACAATCTCTGCATAATGTAACTGTCTATCCCATGTGGATGTATGCTGTAAGGACTAAATGCCAGCTCCTGGTGAGACTTGTGCATGTATGAACAAAACTTGGTGCCAGATACTGGAGTCAGACTAGGGCTATAGGTGTCTCTGTGGCCTGTGGTGTCAGCTACTGGAACAAGTATCAGTAGTTGGAGGGGCCATAGCTCTTAAGACCTAGGGTGAGTACTACAAACTTTGTGCCTGGAGTTCTTGTTACTGAGGGAGCTGTCATAAGTGTATTTGGTGCCAGCTACTCCAGTCAGACCAGAGGTGCAGGCACCCCTGGCCTGTGTGTTGGGGCTTAGATTTGTTTCTTTTTTACTTACAGAATGCTTCCCATAAGTTGCTAGGAAACTAACTACTGGGTACTTATAGGTACTCAGACAGAACAAAGGGGCCAAAGGAGAGGAGTTGTAGCACCTGGCTACACTTCTTTGGGTCTCTGGGAGTTTCTCTTGAGGGGGAGGTAACGGAAGTTTTTGGGGCAGGCAAAGGACAGGGCTGGAGGCAGCTTCTTTCTCTTGCTCTAGGCATCGAAGAGAGGATGGCCAGGCTGCTGCTTGCTGTGGGAGGAGTTCACTGTCACCACCAGGTCTGGTCCTGAGAAAATCTACCACTATCTGCTCGCGTGCCCCGGAACTCTGAGTTCACCTCCTCCTGCCCTGCTGGGCCAGCCCTTTCCTGCCGCTGCCATTTCTTCTGCACTGCTTTGAGGCTTTTTGTTACTCTGTGGCCCCGCACTGCCCTGTCCTGCTGGGACATCCCTGCCATTCCAACTACCACCGGTGGAGCTTCTGATAGATCTCATCCACCAGCCTGGGATTTTCCATTGTTCCAGCTTGGTGCTCTCGGAGTCCCAAGAGATCAGATGGCCTCAGACTTTGTGAAACAAAGCCCCTTGAGGTTCTTGGTTCTGTTTATTATTAAGTCTGTAGTCATTGTTGTTTGTTTGCCTTGTTATACACACTAGTAAAGAACTGTTATTCCTATCTCCATACCTCTGCCTGAAAGCCCCTTTAATTTTCTAAATTATAATAATTTGGAGGGAAAGGATTTGAATTCTCCATTCCTAGGGAGACCCTGCCCCTCCCTAGCAGATACCTGTCATTCAAACCAAGATATTTTGGTGTTGGCTACTGGACTGAGTGGGGTCTTAAGATCAGCTACTAGAGTGAGTCATGGTCTCTGCCTCCAGCCATTGGGGCAGGAACAGTATGTGTCCTGAAACATAGTTAACAGGGGGGAAATCAGCATGAGTGAGGGGTCCAGCACTGGTAGCTGAAGCAGGACAACCAGTCACAGCCCATGTGGTGCCTGGTGCCAGCTGCTGGGGAAAAGGGAGTGGTTGCCTGCATCTTCCCCAAACCTGGTATGCATGTGTATTGGCTAGCAAACTTCAATCTGGACCCAGCAAATGAGTAGAGAAGCACTTCAAGTCTAGACAGCAGTATTAAGTAGGCAAGAGTCTGTGCTAGTATGCCCAGGGGAACTTGTAAATGAGGAGTGTTTGTGAGATGAGTGCATGAGTGTTTGCTAGTGAGCATCAAGCTGGACTAGCTGGCAAATAGGAGACCTGTGAAGCAGGTAAGAGTGCCTGGGATCTAAGTTGGGGTACTGGACAAAGAGGGCCATGTCAGTACTCAAAGGATCACAGTGAATGCATTTGCACTTGTGAATCTAGAGGGCATCACGTACCTTCACTATCAGCAACCTTTTATCTCTACCAGGTGAAGAGGAAGGAGGGAACTTGGCTGCCTATACTTATGTTTAATGCAAGTCCTACATGTTGGTGCTGTTGAAGGCAGAACTGTGTCTGTAGTCATCTGTGTGATGGGCCATGTGTCAGTGTCCTCCATGTGTGTACAGGTCTCCAAAATATGTGCTCAGATTCAGTAGTGGTTGAACCTGCAATCAGGAAAGTCGCAGCTGCATCCCTCAGCCTGGACATGGGCCCTAGGTCCCCAGACTGGGCTTCAGCAGCTGAGCAGAAGAGAGTCCTGCACTGGATAAGGCAGCCATGCTTTTAACATCCCTTAAAATTAACAAATCACCATATTACTTGGAATGAAATCCAGGATATTATTAAAAAGCCTTTAGCTAGTTAGCCTCCAAACATCACAGTTGACTTGACAGTTTCTGGATCTGTTCCCTTATTACCATCACCTCCCCATGTATACAGGTATACTGGTTTTGGCTAGGATAGAGTTAAATTTCTTCATAGTACCCCATATATTACTATGCTTTGGCTCTGTGACCAAAGGAGTATTGATAATACACCAATGTTTTAGCTATTGCTGAACAGTTCTCAAACATCATCAAGACCTTTTGTGTCTCTCACACTGCCCCAGCAGCAGGTAGATGAGGAATGTACAAGTAGTTGGGAGGGGACACAGCTGAGACAGCTGATCCCAACTTACCAAAGGGATATTCCATACCATATGCCATCATGCTCAGCAATAAAATAACACAGGGAAGAAAGGAGGATGATTCAGAGTTACAGTGTTTGTCTTCCCAAGAAATCATTACATGTGATGGAGCCCTACTTTCTTGGAGATGGTTAAACATCTGCCTGCCAATGGGAAGGAATGAATTAATTCCTTATTTGGCTTTGCTTGCACAGGCAGATTTTGCTTTCCCTATTATATCAACCCACAGATTTTTGCACTTTTACCTTTCTTATTCTCTCCCTCCCTGTCATCTCATCCCATCCCATCTCATCCCATCCCCTTAGGGACAGGGGAGAAGTGAGCAAGCAACTGTGTATGCTGGTTGCCAGCTGAGATTAAACCATGACCAGTATTTGTGGCATGCAACCTAGGACTCAAAGGGTTTGAGATAATAACAGATTTGGCCAGAGCATATTAGAGGGAACATGGAATTATTATAGCTGTTTAACCACTGCTGACCCTAATATTAACTTATCTGTTCTCAGTATTAGTTTATCTGATCGGTGGCATGCTCCCTTTTTTGCTGTACATATTAAAGGCTTTTTAGCTTGAGAAGACAACAGGAGCTATCCCCATGGCCAAAAGAGCCAGTTCCAATCAGCTCAAAGACAGACCTGCTCCTGGACAAAGCTGAGCCAATCAGTGATGGTGGTAGCATTTCTGTAATAATATATTTAAGAAAGTAAAAAAACTGCACAGCAGCAGCTGTGAGAGAGGAGTGAGGAAATATGAGAAAAATAACCCTGCAGACACCAAGGTCAGTGGAGAAGGAGGGGGAAGAGGTGCTATAGGCAGTAGAGCAGATTCCACTGTAGCCAGTGACACAGGTTGTCCCCCCTGCAGCCCTTGAAGGACCCCACATCAGATCAGGTGGATGTGCTCTGAAGAAAGCTGCAGGCAATGTTGAGGAGCTGAGTAATGCTCCTCCTTATCCTGACCAGTGATCATTTTGCTATATTTTCTACCCATCCTGTTGCTGGGGAGGAAGGTGAGAGAGAGCAGCTTAAAGGGTATCTGGCAGCCAGCCAACTCACCCCACCCTGGACCTTTCACTTCAGCCTAGTTGCTGCCTTACTAAATACCAAATTAATCTGCTAAGTGTGACTGAGTAGCAGAAAAGTGATGTCATCATTCTGAAACTTGATTCAAAGATATCTGATTGCATTTCTTACAATTTTCAGAGCTGCAACCCTAAAAACGACCCCTCTACTTGAATGCTGCTTTTGAAACCCAATATCAACAGTAACAATCATCATAATTCCAGCCACATCCATCTGAACATGTCCTGCATTTCTAACCATTATCCTTAATCATTTGATGGAGAAATAATAATTACTCCAGTTTTAAATCTAAAAATGAAAAACAAATACACCAATAATTCATTTGTTTTTAGGGAAGACCAAGACGCTTGAGTCTCAGAACAGGCTGACCAGTTGTGAGAAACTGGAGGACATTGCTGGCTCAAAACATTTTGGGTGAGTGTGTGAGGGGAAGGAGCAGGTTGGGTCTTGCCTTTGGTGAGGCAATGCACTGCCTCGTACACTCTACTCTCCCTGGGCCTGTATCCCAGCCTCACAATGGCTGCCAATCACTGGCACACTGGAGGCAATGGTCCACATCATCCCTGGAGCCTCAATCTAGCCCCACAGTGGCCAGATGACCAGAAGTCCCACCTGAGGGAAGGGCCCAGGAAAACCAAAAGGTACTTAAACCGAAGCATGAGGTGAGCACACATCTTGACCCTACCTCCTGTTGGAATTTCTATCAGCTGAACACTGCTGGAACCAGGAGTGGCAGCTATGTTTGTTCTTTTCTATATTTATTCTCTCTTTCTCTTTCTTCTTCTAATTCCCTCTTCTTTGAGTTTTGAGTAACTTAAAATCAAATGGGCTTGGAGTTTGCTAAGTTAAATGGGCTGAAGTTAATGCTTTGTGAAATGCTTTATGTTGATTGAATGTTGCTCTAAACTTTTAACAAAGTTCTCTGATTTTCTGAAGTTGCCAATAAAGTTTTTTTTGTTGTTTAGACCTCTTGAGAATATCTTGATGGTATTTCTCCCGTGCATCTAACTCAGAATACATGAAAAACCATATGCCCTTTTAAGAGGCTTGTCAAGAGAGTTTTGGGGGTCTTACACCAGTTTTAATTCTTCTACTACTCCTTGATATAAGGCCCTTAGCAGGCACAAAGGAGAGAGATTCTCCTTCTCCCACATAAGTTCTCAAAAAACTTTCTTTGAGTATGCACATTTAATTGGGATCTACAACAAAAACAACTAGACAACAGTTCCCTGAATGTCCTTCTGTAATCATACATTCCTGAGGCATAAACAGCATTCACACACAAACATGAATATATTCCCTACTGCTGGAAAGATACCAAATCTTCTTGGTCAAGAATTTAACTTAGGATTGATAACACACATGACTGTTGAATAAGTGAAGTGGGTGTTAGAAATAAATACAAAACATACACCTGCATAATAAAGGGGAACATAAAAACAGGACTATGGACTTTTCTAAAAAGAAAATTGTCTGAACACAAAGCAGTGCAAGCATGTAGTTTCTCAACACTGTAATGAGAGCTGGGAACAAACTATTTCTAAGAGTATCAAAATCTAAGTTATTTATTATTTTATTGCTTCTATAGCAAAGAAGTCACCTTACATTTCAGAAAAATTTCTGACCTTCTGGCACAAGCAACAGTAACATCTAGATGTAAAGACTTGAGAAGACTTACTGACAAAAACAAGCAAAACAACTGTTGCAGTAGGCTATTATATGGTACGTAATTGCTCTGCATTAATGGTCACTGTTAAAATCATCAGAAAAATTAAGTGGAAGGGTTGAGGGAAAACAGCAAGGGCCACTTTATAAAAAACTCCAACATATTGAAAATCAGTATATCAATATTTTAAAAAGTTTTTATTTTTACAAAGGTTTAGCCTTTTCTGTAACACCAGGAATTAGTGGCCTGCACACCAAGGATCCAGGGACTGGGCTGGAAAACTGATTCAGACTGATGAAAGAGTGCTGTGAGACACTCTAGAGAGAGGTAAAGGTGATGATGTAGGCACTGTTAATAGCTCAAGGAGTGTATAGGGAAAACATCAGCATAGTGTGTGTGTGTATGTATGTAAGGTACATACCTTACTGGTCAGCATTTAAATAACCACATAGGTCAAGAAAGAAATCACTGCATTTTCTGGATATTTTATTATACTTTCATTGTAATTTAAAAACAACGCTGAAGTGGCTTACCACCTCTGTTGATGTTTCTGCATGTTCAGAAGCAACATGTTCCTGAAGAGATGTTTCTGTATAACCCATCTTTCCACAATAAGGACAAGTAAAGGACTGTGGCTGCTCTACAGAGAAAGCTTCTCCACCATAATACAAATCTGGAAAAAGATGGTATTTTAGGAACAGTTATTTTCAAGCAGGATAGCCCATTACTTTATTTATATAACTTCTTTATATATTCACTTATGTACATGTAATCACTGTCTATTTCATTAATTCAAAAAAACACCATTTTCCTTCTCCACAAAGTATATATGCCAATACTATAAAGCTGTTCAATGACTCACCTTCCAAAAGAATAAACAGACTACATGATTTTTACGCTAGCAAACAACATGACTCTTCCTGAATGTTAGAAAACCAAGTCTGATGGTGCTGGTGGACCATCACTTTTCTCCCCATCCTTGTTTATACCATAGGTGAGCTTGTATTACAGGTAAAATCACTGTAGATGCACTGTGCTCTCACAGCAAATCTATGTTAAATATTGTAATTTAAAATTACTTGGTGACACTAGCACTTCCTATGTTGATATTGGTGCCATAGCTGAACCAGTATTTAACGATATGGGGAGTTAATCTCTGGCTAAATGAATCATCTTCTAATAGTAAAGCCTCAAGCTAAAATGTAGTCAGTCTATCCAGACCTCAGACTTGACATTTTAAAGCTTAGCTTCATGTAAGCAGCTCACATTTTTGCAAAAGGCAGCTGGAGGGTTTTGATCTTGTACTCTTATAAGCACTCAAGATGAACTTACATCACAGGAACTTAAACAGAAGTAGCATCAGTTCTTAATATGATTTTCCTGGGAAATGGCATTACCTTATTTGCCTAGTTAACTCCTTGAAAATGGCAGGAACAGTGAGAAAACCATATGCTTCCACATAATACAAATCATAAAGCATCCTCAGCTTAGTATGTAGAGTCTGTGGCTCCCTGCCAGCAATTCTTTTTCAGAAACACCAAAACTGGGAAATCTGCTCTGAACTTCTTTGCTGTTCTGCCAAAAAGTATAATCTCTATAGAGTACTAGATATGCACATCCCTGTTCTTTAATAGACCTATTGCAATGCTTTCTGCCCTTTGCCGGGACAGCATACCAATGTTTGTGCCCATTCAGCATTTTAAAGTTTATGTCTAACAAGCATCTTTTCCCAGAATCACTCTAGGAACTGAAAAACAATACAACTGACACCATTCAGAATTTCACCTTCCTCATTCAGAAATACTAGATTGTGCATTGACTTACAGAAGAAGTGAGACAACTAGAGTTATAAACACAAACACAGGTGAGGCTGAAAGTCACTAGGTGCTTCTTATTAGTTTCCAGCAGTCTCGCATGTGTCCCTATATTGGTTCGAGTCTCTCAAAATTCAAGGCCATGACTAAAGCTCCTCCAGTAACCTTTCATTAGTATATATTTCACAGCATTTTAAGGCTGCTAAGCACTAAAATAATTGATCAGGTGTGGCAGGTTGACCTTGGCTGGCCACCAAGTGACCACCAAAGTGCTGTCACTCTCTCCCTCCTCAACAGGACATGTGGAGGAAATTAGATGGAAAAGCTCATGGGTCAAGATAAAGACACAGAGATTGCTTACTGGTTATTGTCAGGGGCAAAACAGACTCTTACATGGGGAAAATTAATTTATTGCAAATAAAAATAGTGTAAGATAGCAAAGAACAAAGACAAAACTGAAACCACATTCCCCCTCCACCCTTCCCAGGCTCAATTTCACTCATGATTCTTGTACCTCCTTCCCCCACAAGAAGTGCAGGCAGATTGGGAATAAGGGTTTGCAGTCAGTTCAGAACACTTCATCTCTGCTGCTAATTCTTCCTCACACTCTTCCCCTGCTCCAGAGTGGGAGGTCCCTCACAGAGTATTCAGTCCTTCACAAAACTGCTCCAACATGGGGTCCTTTTCCACAGAGTACAGTCCTTCAGGAACAGATAACTCTAGCATGGGTGTCCTGGGGTGACTTTTTTATGCTTGTATCCCCAGCTGTCTGTTCTGTCGATGCTGTATATTGGGTTCTGCACCTTTAAGACTGGTTCTGAGAGCAAAGGGGGGGGAGGAAAGAAGAAGCGCGAAGTTTGTTTTCAGAGACGGTGTTCACTCCTCCACATTCCTTCTCCTGGACTGTGTTCATCTGAGGCACAGACAGGCAGCGGGACAGAGATTTCTTTGCTTTTAGTTAGTTTTAGCTAGCTGAGGCAGAGAAGCTCCCTGGACTGTTTTTTTTGTTTTTTTTTTCTTTTTCTTGGGACTGTTTAAACCTGTCCTGGACTGAAAAACCCAGAAGAGCATTGAGAGCTCATACCTGCGGCCCACTGGGGCCTGGACCTCAGCATTTTCCAGCAGTGCCAGAGGGACTGGGACTGATAAGAGACTGAGAGAGAGCCGAGCTACACCCATGGCAAGAACTTTCTCAATTTGCCAACTCACTTCAGAACGAGAGGTTTTATTGTTTCATATTATTCATTTGTTGTGCTTGCGGGCACTTTGTTGGTTAAATAAATAGTTTTTTCCACTTTTCTCTAAGGAGATTTTCTCCTGGACCGGTTGGGGGAGGGGCCATTTGGGTTTGCTTCCCAGAGGGACCCTATTCGGAGATTTCCTCCCAAATTTGCCCTAAACCAGGACAATGGGTCACCCATTGGCCACAGAACCTGCCAGAAAAACCCGCTCCTACGTAGGCTATTTCTCCACAGGCTGCAGTTCCTGCCAGGAGCCTGTTCTGGTGCCTGGCCCTCCACAGGCTGCAGGGCTGCTCTGATGTGGTCCACCACAGGCTGCAGGGAAACATCTGCTCCAGAGCCTGGAGTAACTCATCCCCCTGCTTCTTCATTGACCTTGGTGTCTGCAGGGTTGTTCCTCTTGCATTTTTCTCACTCTTCCCTCACAGGTGCTTCACAGTGCTTTTTACCCTTTCTCAAATATTTTATCACAGAGACACCACCAACACTGCTGATTGGCTCAGCTTTGGCCAGTGGCAGGTCTGTCTTGGAGCCAGCTGGAATTGGCTCTGTCTGACATGGGGGCAGCTTCTGGTGTCTTGTCACAGAAGCCACCTCTGCAGCCCCCCTGCCCACCTCCCCGACGATCCTGGCAAGTATTCTTACAGACTTATACAATTGCACACTAATTTCACTAGATCTCCAAGCTATCCCTGACATCAATCTACTTGGCTCATTGCCCCATCACAATCCAGAACTTTAACAAGGTTTCAAGCACAGATTACCACAGAATCACAGAATGGTTTGGGTTGGAAGGGACCTTAAAGATCATCTAGTTCCAACCCCCCTGCCATGGACAGGGATGTCAGTCACTAAATCAGATTACTCAGGGCCCCGTCCAACCTGGCCCCCATCACTCCCAGGGATGGGGCATCCACAGCCTCTCTGGGAAACCTATTCTGGTGCCTCATCATCCTCTGAGTAAAGAATTTCTTCCTAACATGTAATCGAAACCTGCCCTCTGTCAGTTTAAAACTGTTCCCCCTTGTCCCTATCACTATCTATCCATGTAAAAAGTTGCACTCTCTCTCTTTTTTAGAAGCCCCCTTCAAGTACTGGAAGGCTTCAATGAGTTCTCCCCTGAGCCTTCTCTTCTCCATACTGAACAATACCAGCACTTTCAGTCTGTCTTCATAGGAGAGGTGCTCCAGCCTTCAGATCATCTTGGTGGCCACTTCTGGACCCTCTCTAACAGGTCCACGTCTTTCTTGTGCTGAGGACCCCAGACCTGAACACAGTACTCCAGGTGGGGGTCTCATGAGGATAGAGTAGAGAGAGAGAATCCCCTCCCTCGACCTGCTGGCCACACCTCTCTTGATGCAGCCCAGGATGTTGTTGGCCTTCTGGGCTATGAGTGCATGCTGTTGGCTCATGTCCAGGTCTCCCTGGATGGCATCCCATCCTTCTGTTGTGTCAACTGCACCGCTCAGCTTTGTGTCATCTGCAAACTTGCTGAGGGTGTGCTCAATCTCACTGTCTGTGTCATTGATGAAGTTATTGAAGAGCCCTGGTCCCAAGACAGAGCCCTGAGGGACACCACTTGTCACCAGCCTCCACCTGGACATAGAGCCATTGACCACAACTCTCTGGCTTCATACATCCAGGCAATTCCTTATCTACCAAGTAGTTCACCCTTCAAATTCCTGTCTCTATGACTGGGAGATAAGGATGTCGTGTAGGACCACATCAAAGGCCTTACAGAATTCTAGGTAGATGACATTGCTTGGTCTTCCCTTGTTGACCACTGCACTCATTCCATCATAGGTCACCAGACTGGTCAGGTGCGATTTGCCCTTAGTGAAGCCATGCTGGCTGTCTTGGATCCCCTCCTTGCCTTGCATGTGCCTTAACATTGCTTCCATGAGGACCTGCTCCATGATCTTCCCAAGCATGCCCAGAGGTAAGGCTCACAGGTCTGCAGTTCCCCAGATCTTCCTTTCTCCCCTCTTTAAAAATAGGAGTGATGGTTCCCTTTTTCCAGTCACCGAGGACTTTGCCTGAATGCCATGACTTTTCAAACATGACAGAGAGTGGCTTGGCAAGAACATCAGCCAGTTCCCTCATGACCCCGCGATGCATCTCATCAGGCCCCATGAACTTGTGGCTATTCAGCTTCATTAAGTGGTCTCAAACCTACTCTTTGCTTACAGTGGGAGGGCCTTTGCTACTCCAACCCCCACCTAGAGGTTCAGGGACTTGAGAGACAGGAGAAACCTGACTGCCAGTGAAGACTAAGGTGAAGAACTATCAGTTGCAACCAGTTCTCCCTTCTCATTTATTGGGGGTGGGGGACAAGGAGGTGGTGTGTACACTCTGCTTGGCCTTTGTTCTCCGAACTATATACTTTTAGAATCCCTTCTTGTTGTTCTTCACATCCCTTGCTAAATTCCATTCCATCTTTGCCTCAGCTTTCCTGACCCCATTCCTACTCATCCAAACCCTGTCCCTGTACTATCCCCAGGTCATCTGTCCCTGCTCCCTGTGGCTGTGCATTTCCTTCTGACTCTTCAGTTTGAGGAACAGATCCTTGCTCAGTTATGCCACTATCTAGCCTGCCTTGCTCAATTTCCTACAGACTGGAATAGGGAGTTCTTGCAGTCTTAAGTAATGTGGCCTTAAAGCGTTGTGAGCTCTGGTCAACCCTTCTGTCCGTAAGGACAGTTACCCAGATTGTCTCATTCACCAACTCCTTAAACAGCTGGAAGTTCTCTCTTGCAAAGTTCAGGGTCTTGACTTTGCTCCTTGCCAGACTCACGCTCCTTGAGATCACAAACTCAACCAGGGTGCAGTCGCTACAGCCCAGGCTGCCTCCCGTCTTAACCTCTTTAATGAGGTCATCTGCAGTGGTGAGCACCAGGTCCAGTAATGCCTCACCTATGGTTGGTTTGTCTAATACCTGGACTAGGAAGTTGTCCTCTACACACCCCAGGAGTCTCCTGGACTGCTTACAGCCATCTGTATTGCTTTCCCAATCTGGGTGTTTGAAATCTGAAATTCCCCACTCAGGATGAAAGCTTGCGAGTGTGATGCTTCTTGTAGCTGAAATAAGGCCTTGTCGACAGGATCTCCCAGATCACTTGGCCTCTACTAGACTCCCACCACCAGGTGTCATTTTTTGGCCTGGTTCTTGATTTTTACCCACAGACTCTCTGCATTTTTATGCTTATCTTTGGCTTACCAACAAGATTGCAGTAATTATCTCCTTCCCACACTGATTCTAGTTTAAAGTTCTCCTGAGTAGTCCTGTTGTATTTCTCTGGGGAATGGTTTTTCCCCAGGACCCCTGAAGCCTGTACCCATGTAGTTTGACCCTTCCTTCCTTTCTTGACCCAATTGGCTGAGGTCCAGCCATCCCCCCTGGGCAGGAGGCTTGATAAGGGTCTGTTCTTCCTCTTTCTTCCTCTTGCCCTCCGGGCCTCCAAAGCTCCAGCTCTCTTGCCCTCCGGCCCTCCAAGGCTCCAGCCCTCTTGCCTTCCCTTCTGAACCTCTCTTGCCCTCTGGGCCTCCTGCCCTCGTTTCCCCTCCTGGAGTAAACGTCTTGGATCAACCCTGGGGGTAAGAGCCTCTTTTGGATCTTTTGCCCTATCCCTGAAATATTCCCCCAAAGCCTCCCAAGAAACTGAGCTAGCCCCGTGGGGCTGCGGGGAATTCGTTTCGTAGTCCCACCAGCTTAAGCCCACAGACCCATTTGTCTGATCCAGGACAGGTGGATCCCATCAGGCCCCAGCATACATTGTCTTTAAAGGTTTAAAACCTGTAGGAGTATCCGTCAACGGCAGGGAGAGGGTTCTCTGGAGACCTGAGAGGCTCTTGGAACACGTGTTTTATTGCATGGGTTGTGGGTAAAAGGGCCTTGCCTTCAGCCACCAGCCTTGGCTGAAGGGGTACCCCAAAGAGAGAGGGGGAGAGAGAGAGAGAGAGCGCGAGAGAGGGAGTGCGAGAGCAAGGGCAAGAGAGCGACATCCTTGTTACAGTGCATTATATCTCTTTTTGTGTTGAATACTCTAATTTACAGTAACCAACCAGCATGAGATACAAATCCTACAGAATTTACATACAGCCTATGAGAACTGCTGTATTACCATATCACTCTGTATTCTAAACTCTAAAGGCTACTTTCTTATCTACCTTTTCCCTGATACCTTGGCGAGGCTACTCCCTTGGGCCCCTTGGTGTCCCTTTGTTTGCTGTTACTCAACCCAT
Source organism: Sylvia atricapilla (assembly GCF_009819655.1). Lineage (NCBI taxonomy): Eukaryota > Metazoa > Chordata > Aves > Passeriformes > Sylviidae > Sylvia > Sylvia atricapilla. Next base: position 18,235,423 of record NC_089173.1, on the reverse strand, counting down.
CTCTAGCTAATCACCATCTTCCTATCTGCCATGCTTACATCTCAATGCTAGCTTTCATTTCTCTTTCACTCACAGGCTTTATATTTCTAGAATCTCTTGCCAAGCAATCGTATCTGTAAGCTTTTCCTGTCTCATCTTTCCCAACATCTCTCCCATTCTGTTGAATCACTAAGATACTAGAAATTGTCCTATTAATTAATTTTTGCACACATTGAAGTATACAAGGTATTGCTACTATAACTACAATCATTACTATTAAAATAATCAAGCCTATTTTACAGAGTTCCTTTAGCCAAGGTGCAAAGCTCAAATTGTCAAAAATATTGTCTACCCAAGATGGATCATCTGTTGTAATTTGGTTAGCCAGATCTCTTAAGTTTTTCAACTGTTTATGAATAGAAACAGAATGATCGGGTAAGTTCATACAGCATAACATTATCAAAACCTTCTGGAAAAGGTACTCCAACTAAACAGGTTGAAAAGGGTTTGTCAGGGCTTATGTTGGATAAACAGATGTTGTCAGAGCCTGCAGACTTGTCTAAAGCAACCCAGACATTCATCTTTCTCATACAAAAACCCCAAACTTTTGGTACAGGCACCAGTCCTGGAGCCAGGTATTGATATCCTGAGCTTGCCTGATTCTTCCAAAGTCTCCTTCCATTACTGGAAGGATTGAGGAAAACACTACCTGTGCTCCTGAACTTCTTAGGATTCTTCCCTGGACTCTAAAGTCTCTTTTGATTGACCTTACTTTTTTAATTTTCTTTTTGTGACATTTTTTGTACATTGTTGAAAGAGCAGGAATGGATAGTATTCTGAAGGTTGAATTAGGCTCTTCAATCTTGTGGCAACATCCCTAATTCAGGCCCCAGGGAAGCAGCAAGCTTCCCTGGAAAGAGGGTCTGGTCTGAGAACAGGTGCTTCTGCTCCACACAGGAGGGAATCAATGACCATAACTCAGTGTTGCTTCTTGGTGCTGGTCTTAATAAAAGTTTTGTTGTGAGGGCTTGGTCTCTCTGACCTTAACAAAACTGCTTGCACAGGTTCCTCCTCTTTCTCATTATGAGCTTCATTTACCGTACCCATGGCTTTGTAACTGTTCTATAAGGGTATGTGAGACAGTAACTTAGAGGGTAAGGAGGTTACTTTGTCTTATTGCTCCATGCTGTAACTTTCTTCTACCTTTCCTTATCCCTTGTGATACTGCCTTTCCTCTGGCAGAAAGCAGATCCTGGACCTGCCTCCATACTGGCCACGTTGAGTTGGCTTCTATGCATCATAGATGGCAGAGTATAGCTCCATTGATGAATCTCCCTCTTAAACTCTCTAATACTCCTCAGTCTGCTGCTCACCTCCTCCTGAAGCTCAGCCACCTGGCAGAGCAGTTCATCAATCTGGTCACAGCTTCCACAGTCTTGTTTGCAATCACTTTCCTTCTCTAGGAATATCCCTTCAGACATGCCACAGCCAGAAACCTGGGTGGTTGCATCGTTGAATAGGAGCTCTGTCAGTATGGCTCCATTGATTTTCCCAGATGCTAGAAGCTGAGGAGCAGAGGACACTGCTTTTTGCCAGGTGGCCACCATGCTGCTGCTGCTGTGTGCCTGCCTACTAGGAATATATATGCTTGTTTGTTGCAGTCAGCTGGACTGATTATTTTTGCCTACTTAAATCTCCTGTGCTGCCTGGTGCAGGGTCTGCCCCTTGCTGTCACTTTCTGTGGGTCTGGGGTCAGTTGCTTGGGGAACACCCTCTGTTCAAGACAAGCCTCTACTTGTCCACATGTATCTCTCATGGATTTTTAAAAATTATATGAGTAACACACTAATCCAAAGGTGTGTTTACTTTGAGACTTTCAAAGAAAAATAATGTGGTTTCCTAGATGTTTTCTAGATGCACAGAACATTCACAAGATGGTTCAAAAACTTTTAAAAAGTCAACATTGAATACTAATTTATAGCTCCATAAGCAAGCATATATCAGTCCTCTTTTCCCTATGAATCACGTACCCTTAATGTTTATGATGATGCTGTCATTTAACCCTATATGTAATATATAAGAATAACTGTCATTGGGGAATAAATACGTTTAAACCATATATCTCAAATAGTGACCAGAACATTGAATTAATATATACTGTTACACAAATATTTTTACCTTGACAATAAGCAGAAAAGTAAAGTTTAAGAAGGAATATCTAGAAACTTCAATGACATGATTTTCAAAGTTAGATTTGTATATTTAAATTTATTTTTTGAAACTCTGGATTCTCAGACCACAGATTTCAAAGTCATTACAAGGCAGGCTTAGGGCAAGCAGCTACCGGAGAATTAGACATGAATGAGATACTTCTCTGCTCAGAGAGCTCTGAGAAAGAAACTATATATTGGTATATCCAGCTGCTTTGAGCTTTAAATGCATATAGGAAATAGCATAATGTGCATATTCAATACTTTTTTAAATCAAGAAGCTAAAAAAATTACTAAAAAATTAAATCTTCAACAACAATATCTACACTACAATCACAGAATTGTTAGGTTTGGAAGGGATCTCTGGAGGTCATCTAGTCCAAACCTGCCAAGGCAGGGTTACCTAGAGCAGGTTACACAGGAACACATCTGGGTGGGTTTTGAATGTCTCCAGAGAGGGAGACTCCATGCCCTCCCTGGGCAGCCTGTGCCAGTGCTCTATACCCTCAATGGAAAGAGGTTCTTCCTCATGTTGAGGTAGAACTCCTTGTGCTTTAGTTTCTGGCCATTGCTTCTTGTTCTGTAGCTGAGCACCACTGAACAATCTGGCACCATCCTCTTGGCACTTGCCTTTGAGATATTTATATGCATTAATGTGATCCCCTCTCAGTTTTCTCCAGACTAACCAGGCCCAGCTCCTGCAGTATCTCCTCATAAGAGAGATGCTCCAGACCCCTCCTAATCATCTTTGTAGCCTCTGCTGGACCCTTTTCAGTAGCTCCTTGTCTTTTTTGTACTGAGGAGCCCAGAACTGGACACAGCACTCCAGATTTGGCCTCACTAGGGCTGAGTAGAGGAGCAGGCTCACCTCCTTCAACCTGCTGGCCACACTCTTCCTAATGCACCCCAGAATCCCATTGGCCCTCCTGGCTCCAGGGCACACTGCTGGCTCATGGACAACTTGTCATCCACCAAGACTCCCAGGTCCTTCTCTGCAGAGCTGCTCTCTAGTAGGTCAGTCCTCAAACTGTACTGGTACTTGGGGTTATTCCTCCTCAGGTGCAGTACCCTACACTTGCCCTTGTTGAACCTCATTATGTTTCTCTCCACTCAACTCTCCAGGCCATCAAGAATCAAGAATCACTACAATGTTTTTATTAAAACATTAACCTTGAAGGCTTAAAATGGGTATATGAAGAAATAAGCATCCAATGTTTTAAATGCAAAGATTTGCTATGAAAGTATCTCCTGAATTATAACACTCATGTTATAAATATGATATGATAGAAATTACTCAGGGAAGAAAACCAGTAATTTAGAGGACTACTTCCTAGCCCTTGCCACTAGTCTTCCCCATTTAGTACAGCCTACCATCATTGCTGCATTAACAACCCTGATGTAATTACAAAACAACATTTTCCCTAAACTTTCACTATTATTTCTCTTGTTGACCATGGCACTTTCTGGTACAACATATTGAGGGAAGGAGGGGTGAGTGCATGTAGTTTTGTTGCACTTTTTGAATTGAAAGTTAATTTAGGAGCAATCCTTTTTATCAGATACCTATTTAATAGTCTGATAATTTGCTGTGTGCCAAAACACTTAACCCAAAAGAATAAAACATATTTCATATGCTAGAACCAAAGACAGAACAAGCTTTTTATCAGGAGACAGGAATTTGCTATGATTTTTATCATGCTATTTGGAGGGGAAAAAGTTCCCAAGCAGTGAAATAAAATACAAGTTTTTAACTACTGCAAACAACTTTATTATAAATTAAATTATTACTTACCAAAATCTACTCTTGTTAGTATGCACTGCATTGGATGGTCAGTTGTATGTCTCGTTGTTGTTGCACCACTCTCATAACAAGTTGCACACAAATCGTAATCGTAGCAAATTAAACACTTGTATCTGCGACCTCGAAAATTTCCTTTTAAACATGCATCACAGCTGACACCTGTGAACAAAGAAAATTGCTTGAAAAGAACAGTAATTTCACATTGGTTTAATGATACAGATTTGTTGCTATAGCCCCAACAACGAAAGGAATTCAACCAAGAAGCTTTTATGTATGGAGCTGATGCACAATAAGACTCAATTTTAAGCATATTTATATCTTTAAAAAGGCAGTAGTCATCCAAAGTGAAAGTTAAAGTAAAATAAAATCCAGTCAAGCACTCAAAATGATAATTTGTTAGGATGTAAATTCTTTTTAATCACTTTTTCCCACTGTTTGAAAGCTTGGTTCAAAACATTCTCAGGGTTAAATAGCATAGTTTGTGAAAACAACAAAACAAAGTCACACAAATCCACACACCACCACCAGCACATAAAACTACCCCTCCCTGGCTTTTGTCTTTATTTTTATACTTTCTAATAATTAAATTCTGAAGAATGTCAGAACCATTTTTCACAACATAAACATATCTGGGAGCAGAAATTTAGGTTTTCTATTTTGAAGTACAGAATAACTTTGAATACATCTTAATTTTATGTTGGATCATCTCTTCAACTTCTTCCTTTTGAAAGTTCAAACTTTGTACTGTAAATCTATCAGTCACACTGCCTGGATCAGGAAAAACCTACATTATCTTCTAAAGGTTTTTGCAATTTTCTCAGTGTCATTTCAGTTCTCTGCTGTTAATTTAGATAAGGGCAAAGGAAGCATCATCATCTTTTCATCTGTCAAGACCCACAAAAACTTCCATCATTGCAGTAGTAAATTAAAGGCCTTCATGATAATATCTAGTGTGTACAACACATGTGATATTTTGATTGAAGTCCTCCTTTAGGATCAATTTAAACAAGCTTTTCATACTTCAGTGCAAATGCAGAAAATTTTATAGAAACAATGTTATTGGAAGAAAGCACCGACATTGACTCCAAGAGGATTCGTAAAGGAAGACCATCAAGATCTCAAAACTACAAATATCCCAATAGTCATTTCCTAATTATAAACTCTATTATCAAATAAAAATCTAGCACCAACACAACTCACCACTGCTGCTTGTGATGTCAGGTCCAGAGAGCAAAGTTAAATTACATTGAGAGAATTCTCACAACATCTCTCCAAGTTAATATTTCTTCATATCATTCTAAAATACCATGTTTTCATTTTGAAAACCTGACAGCAGGTGGCATAACACACTACTTTCATACCCTTTTATGTAACAGGAGAGAAAAGCATCAAGAAAAAAAACAAACAGAAACTCAAAAAACAAAACTCAAAAAACAAAAAAAACTCAAAAAACAAAAAAAACCACCAGAAACTCAAAAAACAGAAACTAAAAAAAAAAAACAGAAACTCAAAAAAAAACAGAAAAAAAGTTTGTTTTTTACTGTTAAGTTGTGCCTGTTTCGCCTTTTTCCCTCAAAATCCTGTCTCTCAGTTGGTAAACAAAATTTGGCAATCGTGAAACCACCACAAGTATTTTTCAGAGTTCCAAGAAACGATACCTGAACTCCATTGAAAACCTCCTTTGAACTGATGATATTGTGACCTTTAGTTATTGTTACAGAAGCACTCTAACAGTTTGCCGTGTTTAAGGCATCCCTATCCCGAGGGAATTTCGGAGGAGACCACTTATTGGATGGTTCAATTATTCTTTCACCCTAAGATTCCTAGGAGCCTTGTTTTGAAATATGTCTAGGGAATTCTCTTCCAGTTAGAGCTCAGGCAGTGGCCAGGCCTTAGCTCTATTTGGATGGGAAATTTGCCAACAGACCCAGGTATTTTCTGCATTGAAACAATATTCAAGTCTCCTTGACTTGGCAATTTGACCCTATGGATATGACAGCTGGACCTATCTTTGACGATAACTTGGAGAATCATTATCCAGAGAATGATTGTCCAAATCTTCCCTGATTTGTGGTTTATCAGCTGTCTGCAAACTCTGGGATGATGGTACAGTATTGCAGAGATTGCTAATTACCTAATTTCACATATCTTACTGATTAAGTGTATTATCTGAAATATTCCTAATGGTTGTACCTGACTGTCCTGGGTTGTAGTTTAGGGTGTATTCTATCACCATCTTCAGTTAATGGCCCATCAATGCCTTTTGCATGACTCAGAGATAACTCCCTCCGGGAGTTATCTCTCTCTTTAATGGGCCATTAAGGCTCTCTTCCATGACTCATCATCCCATTGTAAGATGCTCCGCCCATGAGGAAGAGCCAAGCATTCTCACCTGGATATAAGCTGGGATTTGGGACAGTAGAAGCAGCCTTCACCCACTGGATTCCCAGAAGACCGAAGCTACCAGACCTTTCTACAAGATTTCTGTTTCAAGAAGACCACCTCGTCTAAACTGTCTCCATCACCCTGATCAGGTTGTATTCTGACTGTGTCACTGGTTTTTTCTTTTTTTGTATTTATTTTATTTTATTCTATTTTATTTTTTCCTTTTCTTCTCATTAAATTTTATTTCTAACTTAGAGCTCTTACTTGGTTTGTTTTTAAACCACAACATATTTTTGGCGCCCAACGTGGGGCAGAGGCAATAAGAAAAGTCAGAAATTACAATTTTATTGAAGACACCTGTCTGTTATGATGCCCAACATGCTTACATGTGTCTTATACCTATCTCTCTATATTTTTCCAAACGTGGGGCACTATCTGCCGGCCTTAATACTCCTGCGTAGACCAGGATATAGTACTAAAATTGCTTTACTAGTCTATTATGTCCATTGCTTGATAAAATCTGAGGCAATGAACATTATTCAGAATATATACCCAGTTTTGTATTCTTGTTCTAGTCTAGGATGCTACGTCTGGAGCCTCAACAATCTCACCCAGCCCCTGTGAGGAGAAGTAAAGAATGATTTTTTCCAGCTTTTCAAGAAGGACACAGCAGTTTTTGAAAATATTGAGTACCCTCTGAATGCCAAGGACAGCATAATGTTCTTGTTAGTCCTGCTTTGTTTTCTCTGCACCATGCTTAGAATCAAAACACTACATGGTGTGTTGGAGCATGTTCTTAAAGAAGTAGAAGAGGTAAAAAGAAGCAAAGCAATAGCATCGACGACTACACAAACTGTTACAGAGGAGAAAGGAACCAAAAGTGCTGTCAGCATCTCCACACAAACCGTCACTGAACCGAAACAGCCTAAACCAGTAGCAGTTGCCACCACTCAGAAGAAGAAATCAAGGAGCAAATCAGTCCGCATAGCGACTGACGAGGATGGAGCAGGACCTTCGCACTCAGCTGAAGAGACAGAGACAGAGATCATCACCCGCTCTCTATCTCTGGGTGAGCTGCGTGACCTGCGAAGAGAATTCACCCGTCAGACCAACGAATCCATCCTCACCTGGCTGCTCCGCATCTGGGATGCTGCAGCCAATGACACCATTCTGGATAGAACTGAGGCCAGGCAACTGGGATCACTGTCCCGGGATGTGGTCATTGACCAGGGAATTGGAAAAACCCAAGAAACTCTCAGCCTCTGGCAGCAACTGCTAACAAGTGTGAAAGACAGATACCTTTATAAAGAAGACCTCCTAGTGCACCAAGGAAAATAGAACACAATAGAACAAGATATCCGATGCCTAAGGGAATTGGCTGTGCTGGAAATCATTTTTGCAGAAGATGAGAGATTTCCTAAGAGCCCAGATGATGTCCAGTGCACATCACGGATGTGGTTGAGATTTGCACGGCTTGGACCAGAAATGTACTCACGTTACCTGGCAACACTGCAATGAAGAGAAGGTAAGGACAAGGTGGGTGTCCTGGCTAATAAACTAAAGATTTATGAGGACACTGTCACCGCCCCAGTTCGTGCCCATGTCTCATCTGTGGAAACAAGACTGGCTGAGCAAGTCAGGAACTTAATTGAAGAAGGCCATCAGAAACTGAAAAAAGAACTTAAGGAAGAAATTTACGATATTTCACCAGAGCCGACGAGAGTCTCTGCGATTAAGAGCAGGCGTCCCCCAGCCAGGGAGAGAGGATACACACCCCGAGGTAACCTTTGGTCTTTTCTTCGGGAGCATGAAGAAGATATGAAGAAGTGGGATGGAAAACCTACCTCCTCCTTAGCAGCCCGGGTACGTGAACTGAAAAGAGAAATGCCTACCACAAAAAGCTCATCTAAAATCAGTGTTGCTCCGGTCTCTCGTGCACAGAACTCCAGACATTACAGGAATGATAATATGACTGATCCTCTTGAAGAAACCTCAACAACTCATTTACAGGAAGAAAACAACATATGCGATGACCAGGAATAGGGGAACCCTGCCTCTAGCCAGGAAGAGGAAAGGGACAATCGGATCTACTGGACTGTGTGGATCCGATGGCCTGGCACATCTGACCCACAAAAATATACGGCATTGGTTGACACTGGGGCCCAATGTACCATGATGCCATCAAGGTATGTAAGAACAGAATCCATTTCTATTACAAAAGTAACAGGAAAGTCCCAGGAACTGACTGTACTAGAAGCCGAAGTGAGTTTAACTGGGAGCGAGTGGCAGAAACACCCTATCGCAACTGGCCCAGAGGCCCCATGCATCCTCAGCATAGACTATATCAGGAATGGATATTTCAAAGATCCAAAAGGATATCGTTGGGCTTTTGGAATAGCCGCAGTGATGAAAGAAGACATCAGACAATTGAATACCTTGCCTGGTCTCTCAGATAACCCCTCTGCTGTGGGACTGCTAAAAATAAAAGAACAACAAGTACCAACTGCCACAGCAACAGTACACCGTCGGCAATACCGCACAGACAGAGACTCTGTGATCCCCATACATGAGATGATCCGTAAACTGGAAAGTCAAAGGGTGGTCAGTAAAACCCGTTCACCTTTCAACAGCCCGATTTGGCCGGTGCGTAAGTCCAGTGGAGAATGGAAGCTGACAGTGGATTATCGTGGTCTGAATGAAGTCACGCCACCACTGAGCGCTGCTGTGCCAAACATGTTAGAGCTTCAATACAAGCTGGAATCCAAAGCAGCAAAGTGGTATGCAACCATTGATATCGCCAACGCCTTCTTCTCCATTCCTTTGGCAGCAGAGTGCAGACCTCAGTTTGCCTTCACCTGGAGGGGCGTGCAGTACACCTGGAACCGACTACCCCAGGGGTGGAAACACAACCCCACCATCTGCCATGGACTGATCCAATCTGCACTGGAAAAGAATGAGGCTCCAGAGCATCTGTAGTACATTGACGACATCATCATATGGGGGAATACACCAGAAGAGGTCTTCAAGAAAGGAGAGGAAATCATCCAAATTCTGCTGAAAGCTGGTTTTGCCATTAAAAGAAGCAAGGTTAAGAGACCAGCTCAAGAAATTCAGTTCTTGGGGGTCAAATGGCAAGATGGTCATCGCCAAATCCCCACAGAGATAATCAACAAGATCACAGCCATGTCCGCACCTACCAACAAAAAAGAAACACAAGCTTTCCTAAGTGCCATAGGCTTTTGGAGGATGCACATTCCTGAGTACAGTCAGATCGTGAGCCCTCTCTACTTGGTGACCCGCAAGAAGAACGATTTCCACTGGGGGCCTGAACAGCAACAAGCTTTTGTTCAGATCAAGCAAGAGATTGCTCATGCAGTAGCCCTGAGCCCAGTCAAGACGGGACCAGATGTGAAGAATGTGCTTTACTCCGCAGCTGGAAACAATGGTTTGTCTTGGAGCCTTTGGCAGAAGGTGCCTAAAGAAACTCAAGGCCGACCATTGGGATTCTGGAGCAGAAGTTACAGAGGCTCCGAGGCCAACTACACTCCCACAGAGAAGGAGATCTTGGCCGCCTATGAAGGAGTTCAAGCTGCCTCAGAAGTAATTGGCACTGAAACACAGCTGCTTTTGGCACCCCGACTGCCAGTGCTGGGGTGGATGTTTAAGGGAAAGGTTCCTTCCACACATCATGCCACCGATACCACATGGAGCAAATGGATTGCCCTCATTACACAGCGTGCCCGCATTGAAAACCCAAATCGCCCTGGGATTCTGGAAGTTATAACGAACTGGCCGGAAGGTAAAACTTTTGGATTATCGTCTGAAGAAGAAGAAAAGTAAGTAACACGCGCTGAAAAGGCCCCACCATATAATGAACTACCGGAGACTGAAAGACGATACGCTCTGTTCACTGATGTCTCCTGCCGAATTGTAGGAGCTAACCGGAAATAGAAAGCTGCAGCATAGAGCCCCACACGACAAGTTGCACAAGCTACCGAGAGACAAGGTGGATCGAGTCAAGTTGCAGAGCTTAAAGCTGTCCAGCTGGCTTTGAAAATTGCTGAACGAGAAAAGTGGCCGAGGCTTTATCTCTACACTGACTCATGGATGGTAGCTAATGTTCTGTGGGGATGGCTGAATCGCTGGAAAAAGGCCAATTGGCAGCGCAGAAGAAAACCCATCTGGGCCGCTGACATTTGGCAAGACATTGCCGCCCGAGTAGAAAGGCTAACCGTGAAGGTTCAACATGTGGATGCGCATATACCCAAAAGCCGGGCTAATGAGGAGCATCGCAACAATGAGCAGGTAAACAAAGCTGCCAAGGTGAAAGTATCACAAGTGGATCTAGATTGGCAGCACAAGGGAGAATTATTCCTAGCTCGTTGGGCCCATGATGCCTCTGGTCATCAAGGAAGAGATGCAACATATCGATGGGCCCGTGACCGAGGGGTGGACCTCACTATAGACAGCATCTCACAGGTCATCCACAACTGTGAGACCTGCGCTGCAATCAAACAGGCCAAGCGAATGAAGCCTCTGTGGTATGGTGGACGATGGCTGAAGTACAGGTACGGAGAAACCTGGCAAATTAACTATATCACCCTTCCCCAAACACGCCAAGGAAAGCGGTACGTGCTGACCATAGTAGAAGTCACCACTGGATGGCTGGAAACCCATCCTGTGCCTCATGCCACTGCCCGGAACACCATCCTGGGCCTTAAAAAACAAATCCTCTGGAGACACGGCACCCCTGAGAGAATTGAGTCGAACAATGAAACCCATTTCAAGAACAACCTTATAAACACCTGGGCTAGAGAACATGGTATTGAATGAATATACCACATTCCTTATCATGCACCAGCTGCCGGGAAAGTTGAACAGTGCAACGGACTATTAAAGACTGCCCTGAAGGCACTTGGTGGAAGAACCTTCAAAAATTGAAAACTAAACTTAGCCAAAACCACATGGATAGTTAACACCCGAAAGTCTATCAATCGAGGTGATCCTGCTCAGTCTGAACCCTTACACACAGTGGATAAAGACAAAGTACCTGTGGTACACATGAAGGGCATTTTAGGAAAAAGTGTTTGGATTAATCCCACTTCAGGCAAAGGCAAACCTGTCCATGGGATTGTCTTTGCTCAAAGACCTGGCTACACTTAGTGGGTAATGCAGAAAGATAGAGAAACCCGTTGTGTACCACAGGGAGACCTAATTTTAAGTGAGAGCAGTGTGTAAGGTTTCATTCTGTATGTATATATGCATTCATCTGTAAAAATGTATTGATTTAGGCATGTTGTAGATGGTAATAAAATAAGGGGTAGATTGTCCTGGGTTGTAGTTTAGGGTGTATTCTATCACCATCTTCAGTTAATGGCCCATCAATGCCTTTTGCATGACTCAGAGATAACTCCCTCCGGGAGTTATCTCTCTCTTTAATGGGCCATTAAGGCTCTCTTCCATGACTCATCATCCCATTGTAAGATGCTCCGCCCATGAGGAAGAGCCAAGCATTCTCACCTGGATATAAGCTGGGATTTGGGACAGTAGAAGCAGCCCTCACCCACTGGATTCCCAGAAGACCGAAGCTACCAGACCTTTCTACAAGATTTCTGTTTCAAGAAAACCACCTCGTCTAAACGGTCTCCATCACCCTGATCAGGTTGTATTCTGACTGTGTCACTGGTTTTTTCTTTTTTTGTATTTATTTTATTTTATTCTATTTTATTTTTTCCTTTTCTTCTCATTAAATTTTATTTCTAACTTAGAGCTCTTACTTGGTTTGTTTTTAAACCACAACACTGACTTATTCCTGATTGCTGTCAGTTTTTTGTTTCACTACATATATAGTTTTGTCTTGTTATTCCCTTCATGTTCTTAGCAACAGACATGCATGCTGATTTTAACACAAAAAACAAAACAAAAAACAACAACAAAGAAAAGGGAATAGGGGGAATTTAGTGCCTTGAGAAAGTTGAATAATGCAAGATGTGCATCAGAACTTTAGACAAAAGATAATTTTGAATAATGTAATACTTATGTTAGAAGTTGGAAAAAGGGTTAGAAATCCAAATTTCAATTTTGAGCTCAGATCACATCTGCCAGAGCCTCTATGTGTTCAGATCTACCACATTTTTGGTTGTAATCTACATGCAATTGGAAAACAAGTAACTGAAAAAACACTGTAACCTAGTGTGGTGGTTTTGCATGAATGTGAAAGCTTTTTTTCCTAAGGAAGTTCTAGCATGGATTGACAGCTTGGCTGACGAACAAGAGTATTGTATACGTCTCTAGAGACTCAGTCTTAAATCAAAAGTCCCAGGTGATCCAGCCACCTTTCCTTTTCTGGCTGGCAAGGAGCTAACATCACCTCATAAGTCAGAAGTTCAGACTAGGCCCCCCGGGGCCAGGTCCAGCTAGGCCGGGAGGGGGGGGGGAGGCCCTGCCTGTGGGAGAGCTGCCTGGGCCGGCAGTGTCCCCTCTGTCCTCTGGAAGTGTCCCCTCTCTCCTCCAGCTCCTCCGATGGGGAGGAAGATTTTGGATCACCAGGGGCTGCAGCAGCCGGGTTCTTGGCTTGGCTGACAGAGCCTCTGGTCCGAGGGAGAAAAGACTTTTGAGAACTTTTCTCCAGAGCTCCAGGGAGCTGATCCAAGTTTAAATTACTTTACATCGGACCAGAGGTAGAGGAGGGTCTTGCATCAGCGTTCCTGAGCATACTCCCTCTTCCCCTTCCGCCCCCCACCATCACCTGCAGCATTGAAGTTCTGGGAGTCAGCTGGAGAGGAGAAAAAAAAGACTCTGGGCAAAGACTTTAACCCTTTTCCCTCCTTCATGGAAGACAGAGTGATTTGAAATGTAGAGAGACAGCATTGAGACAAAGTCAGTGAAAGCACTGAGGAAGACTATTGGAAGTTGGGATGGAGGAAGTGTTTTTGTAATAACATAATGCTGCTTGGGGGAATGCAAGTTCTAGACAAAGGGCTGTGTGTACTGATACACATGAGATTTAATTGAGAATTTTGAATAGAATATGTCCCCAACTCCTGGGAAAGAATAAGGAGGTCTCTATTTCATTTGAGATAAAGATGATTTAAGAGATAGAAGAAGTGAATCCTTGTTTTGTACTAGAAAAGCATTCTTAAAATGATACCCCAAACATGCAGAGGCCCATAAGCAGCTTGGGAAACAGTTATATGGGTGGGACTGCACAGAATCTGCAAAATTCTGGGCAGTTGCAGATTTGCGACATTGAGAGCCACCAGACCTTTTCTTGTGGCATGTTCTCCATAACTCTAGAGAGGCTCCTCTCCCAAGGTGATGTAGGATCATGTTAAAATGGTGGCAACTGACTGAAAATCATAGTTTTCTCTCTGTGTTGAGTGGGAAAGTTTGGGGGGGGGGGGGAGGTGTTTGAATGTCTCTTTTTTTCTCTCTCTCTCTTTCTTTAGTGTATGTTAATAAAATCTATCTGTTTTTACTTTTACTTTTTTCCCAAAATCCTATCTCCCAGTTGGAAAACAAAATTTGACAAACATGAAACCACAATGTAGGAGATGGCTAGCTGCGAGAGGTCACATAAACAATCTGCAGCTGGATAGCAACAGGATGCTGGTCAGCCCTTATCTTTACAGCCCTTATCCTTAGACAGAGACATTGTGTCTCTGGGGTCTCTGGGATGTAACTTCTGGGTAAGGTCAAATGTATAGCAGAAGCCATAGGAATGCAGAGGTGGGAGTCAGATTCGCGCTTCTTCATTTAACCAATAGTATGCTTACTTTTAGTTTTATGCATGAGCTTATTAGGTGTGCTATAAATTCTGTAAACGCTTCTAATAAACTGAGTCTTGCTATTCAATCGTATCGACTTGTGGCATTTCTCCAGCCGACCGTGACACAATGGTGACCTTGACGAGATAAAAATGAACGGACCATGGCTGGTAGGCACATGGGGGATGGGTCCTTTTAGCAGCGAGGAGGGCGAAAAGCATCAAGGTGTCACGCCCCAGACGACCTCAGCGGAGGGTCCGGTTGTTAAGTGCTGCCGAAGACCTTGCAAAGCTGCAACAGCGCTGACGAGAAGGATGGAGAGGCAAGCAGCACATGATTTATTCTCTTGCTTTTTAGAAAAGCTTGAGATTAAGGACATAGATCTCCGTAAGGAGTTCCCAGGGCTGCTAACCTACGGAGATGCACAGGGGTTCTTTCTGAATCCCCATACAATCCATGAGCTAAGTGAGTGGCGCAAGTTTGGTGATAAGGTACGGAAAGCCCAGGACGTCCATCCGCCGTGTGCTGATACAAGGACAGCAGAGAGTTTAGAGGCTAGAGGCGGGACCGCCCAGTTTGAAAAGTGGGGCCGCGGGGGTCTACATTGAGTGGAGAAGACGGCTGCAGTAAGCTGAACTTGTGAAACAAAGAAACAGAAGGGAAAAGATAAAGATAAAAAGTTTCAGGCAGCTACATAGCTCATCTCAAAAATTCTCTCTAAGAGGTGAAACAATTAAAGACAATGACTAGCACTATGGGCTAACAAAACAAAAAAAACCAAACCAAAACAAAACAAAAAAATGTAGCCAGATCATCACTCATGTTTAGTGAGACAGAGTGGAGAAAATAGGAGAAATACTGTGGGACTGTATCATTTGTAGGCGAAAAAGACAGAAAAAGGGCTCGGGAGTTCAGTGTGGTTTGGGAAAAAAGTTTAATTACCTGGGGACTTTCTTGGCCGAAAACAAAGGCTGCCGAGACTGCCTGACTGCTGAGATCACCATTCAGGCTTTTAACGGGATGAGGAATGACGCAAAGAGATGCAAAAGTCCTCCAAGTTTTGCGAACTTTTTCAGTGTTGGTAACCCCTGTCCCGAGAAAAGCACAATGCCTGCTGCTCTGCTGGACCGTGTGGCTCCAGGAGTGGAAGTTCACTCGCCAGCTCCGAGAGCGAACTGACCGATCAGGAAGTGGCACAGCCACCAGACCCTGAGGGCGTGGTGAAACACGAGAGGTCAGGCGGAGCTGAGAGCGACAAGGGGGGCTGCCATCGGGGACGACACAGGAGACCGGAGAGAGGTGGCGGCAACAAGCGAGGCAGCGGCGCAACCCCCTCAATCACAGCACAGCACCGCAACAAAAGTGGGGGACAGAGACGGTGAGAGAGGCGACAGCGGATGGTGTCCCCCCCCCACCATGATCAGCGAGGAATGGAAGAATTCCAGCTCTTCAGCTTCAGCACAGCACCACAAAACTTGAGCCCCCACTCCTCATGAAGGAGAGGGAGAAATGTGAAAACCACTAAATGCTTGCAGAGCAGGTGCCATGATCACAAGCAAAGTACACAAAAGAAAATGCAGTAATAATTTATTTTTGTTGAAATAAAAAATGAAATTTTTAATTGTAATAATTTGATGTACTTAAATCCAAGTTAGATTCTGTTTTATTATTTTATTAGTATTAAAAAATTATTTTTATGTGGTTTGTTTTAGGTTTAAGGCTTTTAGGTTTAAGGTTTAAGGTTTTTAAGTTTTTAGCTTTAAGGCTTGTTAAGTATAAGTTACATTTAAGATTTATGAAGTTTAAGTAATAATAAAATTTATTTTAAGTTTAAGCTTTGATAGGTATAACTTAAGATCAAGGTTTTTAAAATTTAAGTAATAATAGAAGTTTAGGCTTTGATAAATATAACCTGGAATTGAGATTTTTTAAAGTTTAAGTAATAATAGATTTATAGTTATTTGTAAGGTTTTTGTGTTTTAAAATAAGAAGTAAGTTAAGTAAGTTAAAATAAATAAGTAAGTTAAGTAAGTTAAATCAGGTTTAAGATAGGTATTTGAAAGACATGTCTTGTTAATTGATTGAGTATTTTGTTATTGCTTTTGTTAAAAGCTTTATTTTAAAAATGTTTAAAGAAATATAACTCTAAGATAAAGCCAAAGTCCTGGCCACACTTTGACTTTAACTAGAGGAGACTTTTTCATCAGCAAACCCAGATGTTTTCTGCACAACAAAAACTAAATACAAGTCACTTTGACTTGACAATTTGATGTAATATATATGACAGCTGAACAGACTTTTGTGATAAACTTGGGGAGCCTTACTCGAGGAGGTTACCTAAGCCCTCCCTGAAAAGGAGTTTTTCAGCTGTTGCAGAATCTGGGACAATGAGATAATATTTTGGTAATTGACAATCATCCAACTTTATATGTGTTATTATTACAATTCCTTTGATAGCTAACCCAATCGGAATCCATTCACCAGAAGCTGCAGGACCTACAACATCGTGTGCAGCTTTTGAAACAAAATAATGAGGTTTTTTGGAATAAAATTTGATCAATGGGGAATAACCGGTTGAATGAAGGAGATATTACAGATGAGATTAGTCATTTTGCTTATAATTTGCTTTATATTACTTGTACTGCCTTTCTTGGTGTCATGCTTGCAAAATATGCTTATGAAAATTGCCAGCCAATCATTTAACCATGCTATGCTTGCCCAACAGAAAAACAGGCGATATGTAGGAGATGGCTAGCTGAGAGAGGTCACATAAACAATCTGCAGCTAGATAGCAACAGGATGCTGCTCAACCCTTATCTTTATAGTCAGAGACTGTGTCCTTGAGGGTGCTTCTGGACAATATCAAATGTGTAGCAGAAGCCATAGGAATGCAGAGGTGGGAGTCAGATTTGCGCTTCTTCATTTAACCAATAGTATACTTACTTTTAGTTTTATGCACGAGCTTATTAGGTGTGCTATAAATTCTGTAAACGCTTCTAAATAAATGGAGTCTTGCTATTCAATCGTATCGATTGTGGCATTTCTCCTGCCGACCGCGACAGGAATGCTTCCACCAGTTATTCCTTTTGGTCTGTGGAGATGGGCATGGCCCGCAATCCCGAGTGGTGCATTTGGTGGACCACATTGCTTGGGTGGCTATGTTTGCTCCTAACAGTAGTGAGTTGCTGGATTGGACAATTTGGAGAGCGGGACATGGCAAGAGAACTAAAGGAGCGATCACAGGCTTAGGACCTGATTGTGGCCATCACAAAGTCTTTGGGTGCTCCAGCACGAATGGTGGCATCGATCGTTACTCCAGGTGTTGTTGCTGCTCAATCTTTGACTACACTTGGTGGGTTGGGATGGTGGACAGCTGAGCAGCTGAATATAACTTCAGCTGTTTTTGGTGGGATGCTCACTAATGTAGATAGTATTAGACACAGCACACTGCAAAATAGAACTGTTATAGAGTTTTGCTATTAGCTCACAGGCACGTGTGTGAAAATTTTGAAGGAATGTGTTGCATGAACCTCTCTGACCATTCTGCATCCATTCACAGGAAAATTAAGCAACTACAAGATAACATGAAGAAGTTGACTGTTGATGACTGGGGCTTGGATGAATGGTTTGAGGGGTGGGAAATCACTGGATGGTTGAAGGATGTTATGGAGGGAGCTTTGTTGCTACTAGTAGTCATTGTTTTGTTGCATTGTATTATTTCATGCACTGTGGAGTTGGTGGCTCGCTTGGTGGAGAATGCAGTGGGGAGGGTTTGGCTGGTGCAAGAAAAAAGGGGGAATTGTAGCAATGTATTTGTATAACAGGCCATTCTGATGCACCAGCCAAACTGTTTGTGAGTAATCTTATCAAACCACCTGCAGTTTTGTTATTAGAGCTCTCAGCAAGAAAAAAGAAGGGGGAATTGTAGCAATGTATCTGAATAACTTAGGCCATTTACTGTACCGGCCAAAGTGTTTGTAGGTAAGAAGCCACCCGCAGTCTTGTTTTTCAGGGTTCTCGGGAATTCGTCAAGGCTACTGGAACAACAGGTCTAAAATAAGGACAAAGAGCCTGAGAAACCGTCCACAAAAAACCACAAAACTTAGATAGAAGACACACATTGTGATGATGGACGCTTGACCGATTGGATGACCTGAAGGATGTGTGCCTGCCTTATGAACAAGTAGCTTAGCCAACCCAGAGATGCATGCCCATGTGGACAGTAGATCTAAAATCTATATCTGCCATGTAATGTAAACAATAAAGGGCTTCTGTTGGAATCATAATGACTCATTTATTCAGTGGCCCATTTTCTCCCCTGCAGACACTACCTATAAGTGGGTGGATCTCATCATGGACAGTATTTCTCAGGTTATCCATGACTGTGAGACGTGTGCTGCGATCAAGCAGGCCAAGTGAGTGAAGCCCCTATGGTATGGTGGGTGGTGGGCCAAATATAAGTATGGAGAGGCCTGGCAGATTGATTATATTCCACTGCCCCAGACACGCCAGGGTAAGTGCTATGTACTCACAATGGTAGAAGCCACCACAGGATGGTTGGAAACCTACCCTGTGCCTCACGCTATGGCCTGTAACACCATCCTAAGCCTAGAATAGCAAGTCCTTTGGAGGCATGGTACCCCTGAGAGGATTGAGTCAGACAACAGGACTCATTTCAAGAACAGCCTTATCAACATCTGGGCAAGGGAACATGGCCATGACTGGGTGTCCCATATCCCTTAACATGCACCAGCTGCAGGCAAAGTGGAGAGGTAAAATGGACTGTTAAAAATCACCTTGAAAGCATTGGGTGGGAGATCTTTTATAAATTGGGAGCAGCATCTAGCAAAGGCCGCCTGGTTAGTTAACACCCGAGGTTCCACCAACCGAGCAGGTTCTGCCCAACAATCTCAGGCCCTGCATACAGTAGACAAAGTCCCAGTAGTACATATGAGAGGTTTGTTAGGGAAAACAGTTTGGATCAATTCTGCCTCGAGTACAGACAAACCCATTTGTGGGGTTGTCTTTGCTCAGGGACCAGGTTGCACATGGTGGATAATGCAGAATGATCGAACAACATAGTGTGTACTTCAGGGAGATCTGATTGTTGGGTGATAACCATTTGTATATATCACTACTGAATGTCAATGACACTGTATATAGCTGCATACTGTATATATGTATATTTATATATATATGTATATAAAAATGTATGTGTGTGTAGAGTTAGAATATATATTAGTTTTGGTATTAAGCTGACGATCTTGGGATAAGGGGTTTTACTAGGGTGACTATGATGCTTGTATCCCCAATCATTTGTTCTGTGTGTGCTGTATGTTGTGTCCTGTACCTTTAAGACTGGTTCTGAGAGTAAAGCAGGGAAAGAAGTGCACAGTTCGTTTTGAAAAACAGTGTTCACTCCTCTGCATTTTTCTTCTTCCTCGGGATGGTGTGTTTGTCAGATGCACGGTCAGTGGCCAGAAAGAGTTTTGTTTTTTTTTTTCCCTTTTAATTAGTTTAGATAGCTGAAGCAAAGAAGCTTCCAGGAATTTTTTTTTTCCTTTTTCTTGGGACTGTTTAAATCTGCTCTGGACTGAAAAACCCAGAGGAGGACTGGGATCTCACGCCTGTGGCCCACTGGGCCTGGACCTCGGCATTTTCCAGTGCTGAAGGGACTGGGACTGATAAGAGACTAAGAGAGCTGAGCTAACTCTCAGGAAACACTTCTCTCAGTTTTGCCATCTCTCTTCGGAGTCGAGTGAGGTTTTATTGTTTCATATTATGAATTCCTTATGCTTGTGGGCATTTTATTTGTTAATTGAATAGTTTTTTCCACTTTTCTCTGAGGAAGTTCTTTTCCCAGACCAGCTGAGGGGAGGGGCCATTTGGGTTTGCTCTCCAGTGGAACCCCATTCAGATATTTCCTCCCAAATTTGCCCTAAACCAGGACAGAGGTGAAATTTCTTAGAGTGGCTTTATGATGCTTGTATCCCCAATTGTCTGTTCTGTTTATGCTGGATATTAAGTGCTGCACCTTTAAGACTGGTTCCAAGAGCGAAAGGGGAGAAGAGAGGAAGCACGCAGTTTGTTTTCAGAACTTGCACTTGCTCCCCCGCATCCTTCTCACGGACTGCGTTGTCTGCAGCACGGACATGCAGGAGAGAGCTCTCCTTTGCTTTTAGTTAGTTTTTTAGCTAGATGAAGAAGAGAAGTTCCCTGGACCGTGGTTTTTCTTTTTCTTGGAACTGTTCAAACCTGCTCTGGACTGAAAAACCCAGAAAAACACCAGGAGCTCACGCCTGTGGCCCACCAGGGCCCAGGACAGCATTTTCCAGCGCAGGAGAGACTGATAATAGACAGAGTGAGCCAAGCTACACCCCACAAAAAGGACTTTCTGAATTTGCCATCTCTTCAGAAAAGCGAGAGGTTTTATTGCTTAATTTTTTTTTTATTTTTTTTTTTAAATGCTTGGGGACACTTTGCTTGTTAAAAAAACAGTTTTTTCCACTTTTCTCCAAGGAAATCTTTTCCCAAACCAGTTGGGGGAGGAGCCACTTGAATTTGCTTTCTAGAGGGACCCCATTTGGAGGTTTCCTTCAAAATTTGCCCTAAACCAGGACAAATTTGAATCATTACTTTTGATATTTATATAACTTGAATCATAGCTTTTTATACCTATATACACTGATATAAATAACTTTCTATACAATGTAATCGCTACTATATAGTTAACTAGTTGCCTAATGCTGAATAAACAAAAAAAAAAAAAAAAAAAAAAAGGGAAAAAAACTTCACCAAGTGGTAGTTTCAGAGATAGATTAGTACTAATGAAAAATTGGCAAATTTAAAGCCAGTTAGCCACAAAATAAAGAATTTAGGCCAGTTAGTGTTGTGGAATTCCTTAGAGAGCAAGGACATGATTTATACTTGGAGTGAAGGTTGACCAATCCCAGACTGGGCCCTTTGGCCTGCAGGGCCTATGGGCCTCTGGGGTTCACGGGGCCTGCAGGCCTCGATGGAGCAGCAAAAATTCACAGTTATGGCACAGCAAAAATTCACATTTCACATTAAGGTGTCCCAGGGGAATAATGGGTTTCTAAATGTAGAATTGTAGCACTGACAATTTAACCACCTTAAGACCAAGAGAAATAAGGCTTGTTTGCATTCTTTGTATGACCTGTAATTGTAAACTGTGTTGTGAATCTATATAATTCGCTGTCGGTAAACAATAAAGGGGAGAACGATATGGTAGCCGGATTGGTTAGACGTGTCTTTTTCTCTGTCCGACCTTTGAATAATTAAGAGTCCCTTGCAACACAGTGGTGCCTGAGCACAGGGACCCTACGCTTCAATGCGGGAAGTGCCTGGACGCAGGCAAGTGAGTGCCTGGACGCGGGCCGACTCTTTGATGCAGAATAAGAATTGCCGGAACACGCTGGACACGGGCAATTAAGTCAGCTTAACGCGGGAAAGATAAGTACCCAGACACAGGATTGTATCGCCTGTACGCGGGAAGACTCCGTCTTTGTTTCTGGACCGAGCTCGGCGAGGGGTTGGACTCGGCAGGGGAGGCAAGAGTGGGAGCTGGGAGGTCGGAAGGTGTTCGCTCAGTTTGAAAAGTGAAGCTGCAGCTACACGCCGTGGTGGTGAGGTAAGCTACGTATGCTGTGGTGGTGAAACAAGGTAACAGAACAGGAAAAAGTTGTGGATAGAGATTTGCAAGCAGCGACACGGCTCCTCTTGAATATTATCTCTAAGAGAGGTGAAAAACTGAAAGAATCTGATTTAGAACAATTAGCACTATGGGCCAGGAAGCGAGGGAAGCTGACCAGACCATCACTCGTCTTTAGTGAGACGGTGTGGCGAGAGATAGGAGAAATGCTACGGGATTGTGCTATTGGAGGTGGGAAGGAAGGAAAGTCCGCTCAAGAATTGGGAGTGGTGTGGAAAAAGACTTTAGTGACCTTGCAAACGCTTTCAGCTGAGATAAAGGCTGAGGAAGCCGCAATTCGAGCTCTGGAGGGGGCAGGGGACGACAGTGCTGAGGCACAAAAATCCTCCAAAATCGGTGCAGAGACCAAAAGCACGGAGGTGCAGAAATCCTCAGAAATCACAAGATTTTTCTGTGTTTACAACACTCATCCTATGAAGGGGGCACGGGCTCCAGCAAGCCCCATGTTGCAGGATGTAATCCATCATGTTCAGGAACCGGAAGTTCCCCCGTCCTCTCTGAAACAAACTAAGACCGATCAGGAAGTGGCGCGGCTGCCAGAGTCTGGGGGTGTGGTGGAAGATGAGAAGGCAGGTGGAGCTGTGGGCGAAAAGGGGCTGGCACCTGAGACAAGACAGGGGGGCGGAATTAGAGGTGGAGACCGAAGTGTGGCGTCACAGCCTGTTTCCTCCCCTGAAACCCAGGGAGCAGTGGGGTGCGCGGGAAGAGGGATGGCCCTGTCTCCCATGGTGGCGGCAGCAGGAGAAGCAGCGCCATGGCCAGCAACTCACACACAGTCCTCCGCAACAGCTGCACAGTGTCCTCTTCCTCATGATTCAGACTCACACTCCAAAATATCAGAGGAAAAGGGACTCAAATGTAACCTTCACAGCAAGCAGCAATCCCACAAAACATCACAGCGTGCGAAGGACTTACAGCAAATCATAGCTAAGCTTGCTGAGTTATCCACCCAACAGGATCAACTGGGAAGGCAAGCACAGCATTGGTCACAGAGGGAGCACAACCCTCCCCCAACCGTGCCGACAGCTCCTCCTGCACCGACAATTTTCCCTTTTGCCGAGCAGGTGTCGCTACCAGCTATGCCAAGTAATACCATTGAGAAATGCTGGGCTACAGTCAGTAAAAATGTCAAATGGAGATTGGGAAACTGCTGGTGCTCTGTCCTGTCCTGTTATCATCAGTAATGGGAATGCTACTTGGGAACCTCATGAGTGGAAGGTGCTTCAGTCAGCAAAGCAGTTAGAAATTATGGGATCAGATCAGAAGCAGTCAGAAATATTATTCAGTATATATTCATGGCAGATGTAGTGTGTCCTGCTGATTCTACTAGTATTGCCTCTTTGTTGTTATCTCCATCACAATTTCTCATTTTAGAATGAGAATGGAGGTGCTTGTCAACTGAAGAAGCCAACAGACATCAGACAGTGGGGGATCCATTATATGAGATCCAGACAGATATGTTGACAGGCCATGGACCTTACTCAAACTAATGTTCAGTTAACCTTCCCGGTGGAAATTCACCAGCTCTCTCAATCGCTGTCTTACAAGGCATTGCTTTTAGTCCCGGACAAGAAGAAGCCAGCACCCTACTCTAAGATAAATCAGGGTGCCACAGAACCTTATGAACAATTTATTGACAGACTCTCAGCTGCTTTGAAAGATACACCAGATGTGTCCCCAGAGGTACAAGAACATCTTTTTTTCTCTCTAGCTTTTGAAAATGCTAATTCACGTACAAGAACTATTTTAGCCACCCTTCCTCAAGGCAGTCCAGTGGATGAGATGTTACTTGTTGCAACCAGATCAGAACAAAATAACCAAACTGCAGCATTTACAGCAGCTGTCCAGACTGCCATGCAAAAACAGGGACACATCATTGCAGCTGCTTTGTCAGGTGGAAAAGGCAATCACTCTAATCGTAGCAACAAATCTTCACATAATAATAATAATAATAATAATAATAATAATAATAATAATAATAGCAGTAACAAACCAGCTAACAGTGTTTGCTACAGGTGTGGCAAAGCAGGCCATTTCAAACAGGCCTGTCAAAAGACTGTATGGTGTCACAAATGTAATACTGACACCCATGCCACAGAAGTTTGTCGTGTTTCGGCAAACTTAAAACGCAGCGCGCTGAGGCAGTGTGCAAGGACATAAATCAATGCCTTGACATACAAGACCTCGAGAATGGCTTCTTGGTAAAAAAAAAGCCTGCCACTTGGGGAAGCCTTGGGGTGGATGTATTAACAGCAGAAGAAGTTACCTTACAAGAAAAAGAAATAACCTTAATTCCTACTAATATCTATGGCCCAATGTACAGCACACTTTCTTGAATTGGTGGTTTGTTACTTGGAAGGTCCTCCACAAGCAAACAAGGTGTGATCGTGCTTCCAGGACTCATTGATGCAGACTTAACAGGACAAGTCCAAATATTAGCATATGCTTTGCAGCCACCTGTGACAATTCCAAAAGGCAGCAGAATTGCTCAAATTGTAGCATTTGAAAAATCTCCTGCCACATCGCCAGCGTCCATGAGAGCCAAATGAAGTGCAAAGAGGAGACAAAGGTTTTGAATCGACTGTTTATGAAGTTTTTCTTACCTTGAATTTAAACGACTGACCAATCAGAAATGTATTTTTGCAGCGTGGCTCCCATCGTATTCGCCGAAAGTTTCTGCTTGACACCGGCTCGGATGTTTCTATAGTGAACATAATATTTTGGCCATCTGCTTGGCCTTTAAAAGCTCCAGACACCCACATTGTGGGGGTGGGCGGAATGAAGATTCCTGCCATCAGCAAAGACCCTGTCAGTGTCTCTTTAGAGGACAATCAAGTTATTGTAACTCACTTATATGTCATGCCTTTACACCCAAAGCTTCAAGGATTGTTGGCCAGAGATGTGTTATCTCAGCTTGGCATAATGTTAAACACAGAACAGCATTTTCACTGACAGCCACTGCAGAGCAGCCGCCTGTGGTTGGATAGGGACAGGCGACGAGCGGAAGATCTCGGGCTGTAACGGAGAGGAAAGAACATACCCCAACCCCCTCTTAAGATAAGCTATCTCTAAAAGGAATGTAGACCCTCTACTAACATGTGCCAGTACTTTTCCACTCCAACTGCTAACCCAGGAAATGTAGCAATATCCTGTCTGACGTAGTAAAAGACCCCAGAGTATTTAAACTGCATTTTTTACTTAATAAAGGTCTTTGCAACCGTCTACCATATTGGTACTCTGCGTCTGTTGCATGGCCCGACCCACTCATGAAAGTAAAGTGGACGTCGTGCTGTATGTCTAAATACCAAAGCCTCCACTGTGGCAGAATAAGCAGACTGCGACAAGTGGTGCCGAAACCCAGGAAGAAGATACCTCGGAGGACTGGATCTACGCTTGGAAAAGACACAGCGGGCAGGAGTCAGCCGGTCCGATCTACTGCAGAGGAGAAGGAAAAGGGGGGACGCCCCAGGGACCCGCGAACGACATGGAGGTCATAGCAAAGGTCGTATGTAAGATTGCAGCCCACTCGGGAGTAGCGTGGGACAAAAGAGATTTATTTCTTGCTATTGCAAGGTTATCGGATCTAGGCGTTATAAAACGCCCCTTAGACATATTAAATTCAGAGGGGTGGGAGAGATATACAATTGCTCTAGCTGAAGATACAAAAGCCACCGGCAGCGGAAAAGTTTTAAAATCATGGGGAAAAGTTGAGAAAGTGTTGCGGAAAGCAATGGAAGAACAGGAAACTTGGAATGCTGCAAAAACGTGCATATTCGCGGCTAAGCAGCCGGGGAAAGGGGACCGAGGGGGTGCGGGACCCCACGGGGAAAACCAGGGAGAAGAAGGGGGGGGTTACAGTGCCGCGGAAACCCCAGGGGAAATGCGAGAAGCGGACGCGTTAACCCCCTCCCCAAATGCATGCCTAAAAGCCCCGGAGCCCACGGGGGAACCCTAGACCCTCCCGCGGGAGTCCTCGGATCCGAACCCCCCCGAAAAAACCGTGGTTTTCCCGATCGTTCCTCCCCGCCGCGTCCAGGGTCCGAGCAGCGACATTTCGCCAGGTCCGGCGGCGGCGCCGCCCGTGCGGAGCGGCGGCACCCCGGCGGGATCCGAAACCGTGGCCTCTCCAGCCACCGAGTCGTGGCGCGGGCGGGCGGAGGAGCGTGCGCGGCTCTTCTGGGAAGAACTTGCGCGGCAGGCGTGAGACGCCGAAGAAATAGCCACCGCTGCGGTGGGCATAGCAGCTCCGCAGTTACACCCCCCGCCATATGGCCAATATGGCGCCGACGGTCCGGTGCGGGGATGGGGCGACCAATCTCTGCTACCCCCCCCCGCCATGTGGCCAAGATGGCGCCGGCGACCCGGAGCGGGGGCGGGGCGCCACGTGGCGATGGAAACCCGGAAGTGCAAAACCCCGCGACTGAGCATGCATGGGGGGTCGGCGGAAATCCAGAGCCGCCGATCTACACAACGCATGCGCGGGAGAGCGGGGGGGGGCGGATGCGCGGTCAGGGTCCTCTCCCAATGTCACCTTGTAAGGGAGGGGGCGAGCCCAAGGGGAGGATGTGGGACTACCCCCGCGAAAGGCGCCGGTGTCACCCCCGGGCGGAAGGGGGGGGCCGGGCGTGGGAGGCGGAATGGAGCCGAAGCCGAGGGGACGTCCGAACCCACCCGCGGAAGGCGGAACGGGGGCTGAGCCCGACGAAACGGCATGGCAAAACGGAAGCTTATCACCAGTTCACTTCTGACACGGAAGGGAGCTACAGCTCCGCGACTAGCTCTACAGAGAGCTCCGAGTCCGATTCGGAAACGGAGATAACAGAATTTATAAGGTTTACAGCGAAACCGAGCAAAGCTTTTAACAATGTAAGGGAACAAACTCAGTGCAAATTAACCGATTGGGGGAAAATAAAACTTGCCTGCGCCGAATGGGAACCCGCGGCTGCAAAACATGCCTTCCCGGTAAGGGTCTCTGGTTCCAGACAGAACCAAAGACGCGCCTACACCCCGCTGAGTACAAAAGAAGTGCAGATTGTGGTAAAAGCGGTGCAGGAAAAGGGAATTAATTCAGCCCTGGTGTCCACACTGATCGATGGTCTTTTTAGCAATGATGATATGCTGCCTTTTGATATCTCACAAATAACCCATATGTTTTTTGATGGGGCAGGGCTGATTGTATTTCAGCAGGAGTGGTCAAACTTGTGCACAGCTGCCCTAGCTCAAGCCTCAGGGCAGGGACAGCCTCTCCATGGCTCTACCCTCTCCAGGCTGCTTGGCAAACATGACGATGTAGTCACGCCCCAAAACCAAGCCGCACACCTCACAGCAGAGGAGGTGAAAGCAACAACTAGAGCAGCTAGAGAGGCAATAAGAGCGGCCTCTCGGGGAGTGGACAAGCTCACACCATGGTCAACGATCAAACAGGGGGAAAGTGAAAGCTTTACACATTTTGTGGATCGTTTACAAGCTGCAATTGATTCATCTACCCTGCCTGCAGCTGCAAGGGGACCTGTGGTGACAGACTGCCTAAAACAACAGTGTAATACTGTAACCAAGGAAATCCTGCGCTCTCTGCCAGCAGGAGCTAGCTTAGCTGACATGACCAAACATGTGTTAAAAGAAGAACACCTAATACCTATGCAGGCAGCGGTTCATACCATAACCAATGCCATGGCATGCCTGAGGTGTGGCCAAGCAGGTCATGTAGCAGCAAGCTGTCCCCAGCCAGCACAGCGGCCCGTGGCAGCACCCCCGACCCAACAGTGCCAGAGACCCACCTGCTGGAATTGTGGAAAAAGGGGACACATGGCCAAGGAATGCAGATCCAGGCCCCAGGGAAACGGAAGGGGGAGGGGGCGTGCGGGCCATACTCAGCCTCCTCCCACTGCGAGATGGCCCAGCCTTCCCAATACCCAGTGGGGCAGGGGACCTTCATACCCCATATATATACAGGAACCAGTCAGTATCTCATCCCCGCCAGTCATTCAGTGGCAGAACAATGCACCACCACCAGCAGCAAATATGCACCATTCACCACCACAAACTGCTCCAGGGTCACAGGGTCAGCAGGGGACGTCCCAGAGTGGAACCCCTGGGTGGCCCTGGTCATGAAAGTAGGGAAGGAGCCCTTGAGGCTGTGGGGGACATGTCAACTCTATAGCAGTCAGGACCCTCACGTTTTAGGGCTTCAGTTTTTGGCAGACACTGGATCAGACTGCACCATTTTTCCTCAATCACACTGGCCCAGACATTGGCAAATTAAAGAAGTCCCTCCTGTGAATGGGGTGGGGGGACAATCCAGGGCATGGAAAAGCACCCAATTGGTGGCTATAACACTCCACACAAAAAAGGGACCAGAACAAACAGTTGCCATTTACCCTTACATTTTGCAGGATTCTCCACCCTTAATAGGAAGGGATGTCCTGGCTATGCTCGGAGTCAGGATGACAAATTTATAATGAGGGCCACTGCCTTACACCCTTTGCTGCCGATCAAATTGACTTGGAAATCATCAGATCCTGTATGGGTTGAGCAGTGGCCCCTGTCCGAGCCTCGTCTGGCAGCTTTATTAGAACTGGTTGAGAGGGAACTGCAAAAGGATCATATAGAAACCTCAGTAAGTCCATGGAACACGCCTGTGTTCCCAATTCCCAAAAGGTCGGGAGAGGGCTATCGCTTAGTCCACGACCTGAGGGAAGTGAATAAAACAATCCGACCCATAGGCCCAGTTCAGACACTGTTACCCATGAACTCAGCTATTCCTGAAGGACAGCCATGTGCAGTATTGGACATTAAAGACTGTTTCTTTTCAATACCTTTGCATCCTGAGGACAGGGAACGATTTGTCTTTTCCGTGGTTTTCCCGAATGGCAAGCGGCCCAGCCTGCGTTTCCAGTGGAAAGTGCTACCTCAAGGTATGGTCGACAGCCCAACCATCTGCCAGATCACCGTGGACAAAGCGCTGACGCCAGTCCGACACTCCTATCCTGCAGCCACCATCATCCAGTACATGGACGACATCCTGGTCTCAGCACCATCAGCGAGCCAAGTGGATCATCTGGTATCCAGGATCACAGAGATACTCCAGGCCAACGGCTTCGAGATTGCGAGCGCGAAGATCAAGAAAGGACCCTGTGTCACCTTCCTAGGAGTGGGAATCACAAGCTCCTACGTGACACCTCCTAAGGTGAAAGTCCACCGAGATGTCAAGACGCTCCATGACGTGCAACGCCTGGTAGGATCACTGCAGTGGCTTCGCAACATCGTCCTGATTCCTCCTGAGGTCATGGACCCTCTGTATGACCTCCTGAAAGGAAAGCACCCCTGGGAACCCAAGGAGCTGACACCGCAAGCAGCGAGCTCCCTCGACTTCATCGAACAGCAGATGTCCACTGGCACACTTGCCAGATGGAACCCAGCGATGCCCCTGGACTTATACGTGCACTTCACACCAAAGGGGGGAGTGGGAGCATTGGCCCAAGGACCTTCTGAAAAGGCCCGACCGATCCAATGGGTGGTCCTTGGAAGGCCTGCTCGTGCATTTTCCCCAGCAGTAGAATGCATCGCTAACCTCATCATGAAAGGCAGGAAACTCGCCTTGAAACACCTAGGGACCGAGCCAACGAGAATCCACCTTCCTTTTCGCAAGCAACCGACCATAGAATCAACCACAATCTCGGAGCATCTAGCCCTTGCTCTCATCGGATTTGGAGGAGAAATCTCCTACTCCACCAGACCACCTTGGACTCAGCTGCTGACCATAGTCGACATAGACTTGCCACCAAAGGTTATGGACAGACCACAGCCAGGACCAACAGCCTTCAGAGACGCTTCCTCCACTACTTCTACTGCGACAGCAGTGTGGCAGGTAGGAGAGCAGTGGCATTGCATCAAAGCATGTGACCCCACACTGTCAGTGCAGCAACTGGAAGCTACAGCAGTAACCCTGGCCTGTGGACTCTTCCAAGAGGAGCACCTTAACATTGTAACAGACTCTATATTCGTGGCAAGGCTCTGCCTAGCCATGGCAGGACCAGGTGTGTCAACATCAGCAGCAGCCCTAATGCTAGAAGAAGCACTCTCCTCACGAAAGGGCACTGTATCAATCATTCACGTCAATAGCCACAACCCAGTCAAAGGTTACTTCCAGATCGGCAACGACAAAGCAGACGCTGCAGCGAAAGGGGTCTGGACGCTGCAGGAGGCCCGTCAATTGCACGAATCCCTCCACATTGGACCCAAAGCACTGGCGAAGAGATGCGGAATCACAACAGCGGATGCCAAACATGTAGTGGCTACCTGCCCTCACTGCCAGAAGACACCCCTGTGGACTAGTGGAGTCAACCCAAGAGGTCTTAAGCCCTCAGAAATCTGGCAGTCGGACTTCACCTTGTGTCAGCTGCTGAAGCCTCGAGCATGGCTTGCAGTAACAGTGGACACGTTCAGTGGAACGATCGTAGCCACCCAGCATCCCAAGACCAACTCCAAAGCCACAATCCAGCACTGGCTGACAGCCATGGCGTGGCTTGGTATCCCCAAGCAGATCAAAACAGATAATGGTTCCAATTTTATTTCTAAACCAGTGCAGGAATTCGCCTCCAAATGGGGGATCACACTAGTGCAAGGTATCCCATATAACAGTACTGGGCAGGCTATAGTCGAGCGGGCAAATCAAACCCTGAAAACTAAGATAGAGGTGTTGGCAAAAGCAGAAGGCTTTACCAATTCCATTCCCTCAGGAGAGCAGGCGCGTATACTGGCAACCGCATTGATAGCATTGAATCAATTCCCCAGAGGAAAGTGAAGTCAAATAATCCCATTCAAAAACACTGGGCCTCCAGAGCGCTAGAGGAGGGCCCGCAGGTTGTAATTAAAAATGAGCTGGGTGAATGGGAACGGGGCTGGAGATTAATGCTTACAGGGCGAGGGTATGCAGCTGTCAAAAAGGATGGGAAAATCAGGTGGTGTCCTATTAAATCAATCAAACCTGATCTCACAGTGAGCAGGATGAGACTAATGAGAACTGTGAGTTTCTGTTTACAGGACATGCTGGTGGGGCGACCACGTAACGCATACATGCCTCTCCCAGAGGAACGAGACACACCACCAAGCCGTCAGAAAGCACCAGAGAAACCCGCGCGGGCGAGATCCAAGCACCAACGATATGCCTGTGTGATTTTGTTGCTGGGGCTTGTCGCCAGAGGACAAGCCAGCTCAGATTTCTACCCACATCAGCCATTCAGGTGGGTCATGAGACATCTTACCAGCGGCAAGGTGCTCAGAG
Source organism: Sylvia atricapilla (assembly GCF_009819655.1). Classification (NCBI taxonomy): domain Eukaryota; kingdom Metazoa; phylum Chordata; class Aves; order Passeriformes; family Sylviidae; genus Sylvia; species Sylvia atricapilla. The sequence continues at coordinate 18,204,267 of NC_089173.1, read as the reverse complement.
ACATCACCACACCAAACAGTCCATCCTTCGTGCTCCGTATTACCGATCTGTTTCCAGGACAACCAAAGGTAGACCCCCATTCTCCATTTTCATCACACACATACCTATCCTATTGGTGCCCAGCTTCAAACGCAGGAAAAAGTTATTGTAACAACCCCGGCTGGGGGTATTGTGGACATTGGGGCTGTGAGACCATAGTAACAGATGCCAGGCCGTCAGGGCCTGGGTGGGACCCACAAGAGCCTGACAAGTTCCTGCAGTTCACCTGGGCACCCGCAGGTTGTAAAACACCTCTCTCTGTACATGGGAATTCCTATCGGTATAACTACAAAATCCCAAAAATTCGAAAGTGCATATACTATAACATGACAGTCTTGCAACCCAATCATCCTAGCTGGACGGTGGGTAAAGCATGGACAGTGGTCCTTCAAGGGTCAAAAAAGTGGGTGAACGTGCGAATTACCAGGCTTCAACCCTCAGCACCCCGAGCGGTTGGACCCAACAAGATAATTAAAAGCACGCAGACAAAGAGAAATATGACCTACCCCATAGTTGCACCTACAAGTGTCAGCAGAATCCCAACTAGCGATACAAAAGTCTTTCAGATGGACAAATTAGCCAGGTCAGATCCAGATCCAATCCTTCGTATGTTAGAAGCTACCTTCCTATCCCTGAACGAATCTAACCCTAACCTAACCAATTCCTGTTGGCTTTGTTATGATGTCCAACCCCCTTTCTATGAAGGAGTTGCTTTAAACACCCCATTCAGTTACTCTGCCGCTGATGCACCCCAACAGTGCCGATGGGACACACCTCGCAGAGGCATCACCCTAAGCCAGGTCTCAGGCCGAGGCGAATGCTTTGGTAATGCAACCCTAGCTGAGCGAAAAGGGAATGTCTGCACCAGAGTTGTAAAGCCTAACAGAAAGAATAACAAGTGGGTAATTCCCGCTGCATCTGCAATGTGGGTTTGTCAGAGGTCTGGAGTAAGTCCGTGTGTATTTCTTCCCAAGTTTGATGATTCTAACGACTTCTGTGTCCAAGTTCTGATTGTTCCTAGGGTCCTGTACCACTCAGACGAAGAAATGTACAGCCTTCTCGAAGAATCCAACAGGCTCCACAAAAGAGAGATACTGACAGGTGTAACCATCGCAATGCTGCTCGGCTTGGGAGCAGCCGGCACAGCGACAGGTGTTTCAGCCCTGGCAACACAACACCAGGGTCTGTCTCAGCTACAAATGACTATAGATGAGGACCTGCAGAGGATCGAGAAGTCCATTTCCTACTTGGAGAAGTCAGTCTCTTCGCTTTCAGAAGTGGTCCTGCAGAACAGGCGAGGACTGGACCTCCTGTTCATGCAGCAGGGAGGTCTGTGTGCTGCCTTGAAAGAGGAATGCTGCTTCTATGCAGACCACACCGGAGTCGTCAGAGACTCCATGGCCGAACTCCGAAACAGACTGGCTCAGAGACAGAAAGATAGGGAAGCTCAGCAAGGCTGGTTCGAATCCTGGTTTAACCAATCCCCATGGTTAACCACTTTAATATCCACCTTGGTAGGCCCATTGGCAATGCTACTTCTAGCTGTTACCTTCGGACCATGCCTGCTGAACAAGATAGTCTCATTTGTCAAAGCTCGCCTAGATCAGACTAACATTCTGTTCATAGGCCAACATGAGATGCTGTGAATTTAAAATTGCCAGTCACAAGATTTCCAAACTTGCCTGGCAAAAACTTACTCAGGTTTCCAAACTCCTTTTTCCCTTGTTAAATCCTAACCTTCTACCTCATTTAGTGCCTATATCTATCTATCTATATATATATGTATAACTACCTCGTTCTTTTGTGAGAGAGGGGGGGAGAGGGGTGGTTGGATAGGGACAGGCGGCGAGCGGAAGATCTCGGGCTGTAACGGAGAGGAAAGAGCATACCCCAACCCCCTCTTAAGATAAGCTATCTCTAAAAGGAATGTAGACCCTCTACTAACATGTGCCAGTACTTTTCCACTCCAACTGCTAACCCAGGAAATGTAGCAATATCCTGTCTGATGTAGTAAAAGACCCCAGAGTATATAAACTGCATTTTTTACTTAATAAAGCTCTTTGCAACCGTCTACCATATTGGTACTCTGCGTCTGTTGCATGGCCCGACCCACTCATGAAAGTAAAGTGGACGTCATGCTGTATGTCTAAATACCAAAGCCTCCACTGTGGCAGAATAAGCAGACTGCGACAGCCCCCCATCCTGAAAATCACCTGGTTGATTGAAACCCCTGTTTGGGGTGAGCAGTGGCCAATGACTGAACAAAGGCTGCAGATTGCAGAACATCTGATTCAAGAACAACTTGATGCTGGACCCATTCAACCATCTGTGAGCCCATGGAACACTCCAATTTTCGTGATACTTAAGAAATCAGGTAAATGGAGACTGTTGCATGACCTGCGAAAGGTCAATGAACAAATGCAAGCAATGGGTGCTTTACAACCTGGACTGCCAGCACCAACTATGCTACCACAGGGGTGGAACATTGTTGTGATTGATTTAAAAGACAGTTTCTTTACCATTCCACTCCACCCATATGACACCCAACGCTTTGCCTTCACTATGCCATCTATCAATTGGGCAGCCCCCAACAAACTATATGAATGGACTGTGCTTCCCCAGGGCATGCGCAACTCTCCTACCATGTGTCAACTCTTTGTTGATTGGGCCTTGCGATCAATTTGCCAATACTTTTCAGATGCAATGATTTATCATTACATGGATGACATTCTTATTGCCACTAAGCAGCCATTGCCCGATGCAAGCTTGAACTGGGTGGTTTCGCAAATGAACCATCATGGACTGACAGTAGCTCCAGAGAAAATACAGCGATCAGCCCCCTGGAAGTGTGGTGGTGCATTTTGTTTAGGTTCACCTTTATATTCATTTTGTAAAGCTAGATGCAATGGTTTGTTCTATGTACCCACCCCTCTATGTTCTTCCCCTTATGGTTTGCCTCCAGTTACAGTTATCTGTCAGTCATTTGTTATATAACCCCCTGGTCCTGTCTGTCACTCAGGGACCTCTCCCTGCATCCAGAATGTTCCAAGGAGAGCGTCGAGTGACTGGACAGGATCCAGGCTTCCCCCTCCCATTATTTTCTGTATCGTTATTGCACCTGTCTATTGTATGTTGAGCCACACCCTTACTGTACCCCATTGGCGATCTGACTGAACCCTCCCCTGTGTTACACCCCCCCCTTAAAAGTTGTTGCAAAGTCCTACCCGAGGTCTCTCTGAGGTTGGTACCCCAAGGTGAGGACTCCACATCAGAGCCCAATAAACCCCTGTTGGATTTAGCCCTTTAAGAGTCCCCATTTATTCTCTCCACCATCTCCACGCTACACTCCTGACAAACCAAGACCCAGATATTGCTGTGGTGCCAGTGCTGCCGGACTCAGCCATATAGGCACCGCTGCAGGGTGGCGCCCAGAACGTGGGGCAGTCAGAGTGCGTTTTTCTGATAGCGTGGCAGCGTGGTGGCCGACGCAGTTTGGCCCAGAGACTGTTGGACCCTGCAGAGTGGCTCCAGGGGTCAATGGATTACCCGGGCCCTGAGAGAGCCATCGGCACACTATGCACCACCAGTCACAGCAGCCCCTTTCAGGGTGAGCTCCTGGTGGATGAGGAAGACAGCTCCTTCTGCGCCCAGAGGAGTCTTTCTTGGCAGGAGAATCCCAGCACAGCTGTTTCACTTCCTTGCACCGGATTTTGTTGAGTGAGTGCTACTCCATCTGGAGTCAGCAACTCTTGAGAAGGCTTTCTGTGAGCCTCAAAGGCTAAAAGCCTTTTGGGAGCATGTTTGCTCAACTGTGCAGTCCCGGGAGAAAGTGGGGGGAGGCTCGCCGTCTATCACTCCCGGTGCACGTGCGCGTCCTCCGGGAGGAGGGGGGAGGGAGACGCCTTTTCCTTTTAGTCTCTCCAGGAATTTTTCTCCAGTTGCGATTTTTCGTTGCTTTGATTTTCTGTGGTTTTTGGTTTGGGGTTCAGTAGCTCGGTGGTTTTTGAGTCTCAGCTACTGGTCCTTTTGATTCTGTTAGTGTCCAACACCTCGGGGGCATGGGCTTTATTACCCGACCCAATTTTAAGAGTGTTTGTGCATGTTTGGTCTTTTCTGTTTAAACTTCTGTTGCTGCAGTTGTGCTGTGGGTCAGTCGAACCTTAAATATCAAGCCAGGATGGGTGCACAGCTCTCGACTGCCCAAAAAGGAGTTTTATATAAGGTTGTTGCAGCTTTGACAGTTGGAGATGTTAATTTTTCAAAAGGAGAACTGAAAAGATTTATTCGGCTGCTTTTCCTCCATTTCCCTCACACATCCCCTGACACTGTCGGCAGTGTTCCCTTTTGGAACGAGGTCTGTTCAAAATTTGATGATTTGGCTCGGTCAGGGGACATGAAGGTAGCTCAAATCACGTTTTGGCTGCAGCAGATAAGGGCTGCACTTTTAAAAGTTAGAGGAGTGGAGAAAGAGCAGAGCCGCCGTTCTCTTGGCTCCCCTGGTTTCGGTTGTCGTTCGGGTTCCCCTTCCCACTCTCCCAGTCTCAGACCCTCTCGTCCCCATGCAGGGATCCTTAAGGGAGCAGCGGGGAAATGAGTACCCGCTAGCCCTGGCTCCCGGAGGATCCCGAAGTCCCCCCGCCTAGGCAGTTTTGGCCAGACTGCTCAGGACTCCCGCAGTAGCCCTGGCCAGGCTGCTCGGGACTTTTCCCTACCCCGCAATTTTCGCGGTTCCAAACCCCGAGTTCGCTTTAGTCTGGCTGGAGGGGAGCTGCCACAAAACAGCCCCTCCAGCCATGATTTAGATAATGGCATCTGCTATGTGGCTTGGTCGTCTTCTTTATCTGCTTTTCCCACCTTTTCAGATAATGGCGGCTGCCACATGGCTCGGTCATCTTTGTCTGCTTTTCCCGCCTTTTCTCCTTCTTCCCCTAATCCTTTTCATTCTCCGACCAACCCCTCCATGTCACAAACCCCTCCCTCTACTCCTCCCCTTTCCTGAGACACCTGGTCTCTGCCCCTTTCCCAAACTCCTCCCTCACGCTCCGCCCCAAGACACGCCTTTGCATGACATCATCTGGTTCCCAGACCACTCTCCCAGGATGCCCCAAGCCTCGCCTCTCACCTGGGTCAAATGCTCCCCCCTCCGGTTCCCACGGTTGGGACTCAGGGAGGGAGGAGCTGGAAACTGGAAGCCCAGTCCCCAGCCAGATCCCATCCCTTGCCCCTGTTACTTACAGGAGGACAAAGGGTGGGAACACAACCAACATTACTTGGCAATCTCTGTCCCAGCATGTGGTTAAGGATTTTGTGAAGGCAATGAAGGAGTATGGACGAGATAGTCCGTACTTCCAAGGACTCTTGAATGCCCAGCTTGCTGGGATTGTGGCAGTTCCATTTGACCTTAAGCATCTCTTCTGCTGTCTCAACAACAAAACAAGGTATAAACTCTGGGGGGCAGAGTGGAGAGATCTTTTAAAGGACGTCCTCCCGAGTTTGTTAAAAGATCCTACCACTGCTAGGGACATGAATGGGGACAAAATTACCCTCGATCACCTGATGGGTAGGGGGGAAAGGGTGGCAGCTTCTGATCAGGCTGCAGGCATTCCCAGAGCAGTCCTCGAACTTGTCACTTCATTGACTGAGAAAGCCTATGTGGAAATGCAGCCTCTCAGTCCCCTCCCTTCCTATTTTGCAGGGATTTTGCAGGGATTTTTTTGCAGAGATTTTGCAGGGCCCAACAGAACCCTATGTGGACTTTATTGAAAGACTGACAGCAGCTGTTGAGTAGCAGGTTGCCAGAGAGCATGCCTGGGAGGAAGTGCTTGAACAGATGGCCTTCGAACACACAAATGAGAAATGCAAGGCAACCATCATGACGTTGCTGAGGAAGCCTCTCCTGACTTTGCAGGACATGATCCAAGTGGTGGAAAGCACAGTTCTTTTAGTGGATCCTCCACTGTCATACAGAGGGAGGAAGACAGACAATCGAAACGCCGCTGAAATGTCAAACACCGCTCTTGCTCCGCGCACTCCTGGTCACATGAGGCGGCCCTTTCGAGGACCAGCGGATAGACCCTGTGCGCTTTGTGGCGAAAAAGGGCACTGGTGCCAGCAATGTCCTTTGAAGCCAGAATTTGACAAGTTCAGGAACAAAGAAGGAGGTGGGAAGAAAGGGGGTGGGAATGAAAGACCTCAAAGAGGCAACCAGCAAAAAAACTAAGGGGCGAGCGCGGGACCACCCAGCATGATGACGACAATCGGGTGGCCCGAGCCAGAGGGGGGGAAGGAGGGGAAGGGAAAGAGGGTCAACAAAAATCTAACTTGACTTTCTCAACACAGACTGAGACACGGGATCCTCTCCAGGATTCGCCACTGGACACGACACAACATATGATTTTGCAGCGACCATCAACGATTTTGACGATGACCTCACGGTACGAGCCATTCCGGTTTAGCCTCTTTGAACCGCTCCATTTAAAGGATTGCGACTGGCACACCGCAGTGTTGTCAAAGGAACCAGGTACGTGGCATCGCATCGAGGGAAATTTGTGATTGCTGGGGACTGTAAATTTACCCCAAAAGAAATTGAGATTGCTCCTGGGCTGCTGACCTCGAACCCAGGGCGATTTGTTCTATGGCCGCACTGTCTACACCCACTGATTTTCCTCCCTAAAGGGAAAATTATCGCTCCAGTTATTCCTGCCAACGCTGAAAGCGTCCCACAAGTAAACGCAGTCAGGACAATTGGGGAGGACAAACCAAAAGAGACCTGCAAACTCACGGTGGGTGGAGAGATCCAAGTCATCGAGGGTCTCCTAGACACGGGAGCGGATGTGACTATTGTCCCAGAGAAACTGTGGCCGTGACATTGGGCTTTGAAACGCGTGGCCGGTCACATCAAAGGCGTAGAGGGTTTACAATTGGCACGTCAGTCCAAGAGTGTGGTGCAAATTGAGGAGCCGAAAGGACAATTGGCAACCTTGCGTCCTTTCATTTTAGATTATGAGGCACCCCTGTGAGGAAGAGACCTGATGGCTCAGTGGGGGATCACGATTGACATACTCGACCCTCCCAAAAATTTTTGGGCGGCAGCCACCGAGGAGCACCCCATCCAAAAACTGAATTGGAAAACTAATGACCCAGTGTGGGTGGAACAGTGGCTGCTATCAAATAAGAAATTAAAGGCGCTCAATGAGCTCGTGGAGGAGCAGCTGAAAAAGGGCAACATCGAGGAGACCACTTCACTGTGGAACTCCCCGTTGTTTGTCATTCAAAAGTATGATAAAACCAGATGGGATGGCGTCTCTTCCACGACCTCTGGAAAATTAATGAAGTGATTGAAGATATGGGGTCTCTCCAACCAGGAATACCTTCTCCAACCATGCTCCCCCAAAATTGGAATTTGGCCATAATTGATATCAAAGATTGTTTTTTCCAAATTCCTCTGCACCCTGATGATGCCCTGCGTTTTGCATTCTCGGTTCCCACCATCAACCCAGAAGCCCCTCAGAAGAGGTATCACTGGAAGGTCCTTCCCAAGGGCATGAAAAACTGTAATCTGCCAGTGGTACGTCTCTTCCTTGCTGTCTCCTGTTCGTGCAGCTGCACACCAAGCCATCATCCATAATTATATGGATGATGTACTCATGTGCACCCCAAACGATGACCTGTTGACACATACGCTTGACCTGACAGTGACTGCACTGGTTGCTGCAGGGTTTGAGCTGCAGGAGTCAAAGATTCAGAAGATGCCGCCCTGGAAGTACTTGGGGCTCGAGATCGGCAAACGGACCATTGTTCCGCAAAAATTGGCAAACAAAAACAAAATTGAGACTCTCGCAGATGTCCACCAGCTGTGTGGGGCTTTGAATTGGGTGAGGCCTTGGCTGGGTCTGGCCACTAAAGACTTAGCCCCCCTTTTCAATTTATTGAAAGGGGGAGAGTGGTTGAGTTCCCCTAGGTTACTCACCCCAGAGGCAAGGAAAGCCCTGAAAAGGGTCCAAGCAGTGATGTCCTCCAGGCAGGACAGCAGATGCAACCCTGACCTGCCTGTAACAAAGGGGGATCCCTAAATAATAGGAGGCTGGACGGAGCAGCGACGCGTCGAGCCAATGTGGTTATCATGTCACTCTCTCCTTATTGTTGACAGCAATGACTTTTATACATTCACAACTTAGTTGACATTATAGGTCACACAAAGTATGTAAACAGTCTTGGTCTTAAGGTGGTTAAAGTATCAGAGCTACAATTCTGCATATCAAACCTCATTATTGCCCGGAACACCTTAATGTCAGAAGGGAATTTTTACTGCGCCACAACTGGGAATTTTTCCTGTGTCACGGAGGCCAACAGGCCCTGTGGGCCCAAGGAGCCCACAGGCCTTAGGGTTCAGTCTGGAATTGCTCACCCTGTCTTCACTCCTGCAACAAATCCCCCTTTTTTTTTTTTTTTTTTTAGCAATTTCAGACTGAGTCATAGGCATAACTAATACTGTAGATTAAACTTGACTTTTACAAATGAGAAGGATTTTTGGTGGCAGTTTTCTTGGAGCACTTGTCAATGGTGTCACAGTGCTATATCAACTGAGCTATGTGGATTGGGTTATCTATCAAAAGGAAATGTAATAATAACACATATAAAGTTGGTTGATTGTCAATTACCAAAATATTATCTCATTGTGCCAGATTCTGCAACAGCTGAAAAACTCCTTTTAAGGGAGGGCTTAGGTAACCTCCTCAAGTAAGGCTCTCCAAGTTTACCTCAAAAGTCTGTTCAGCTGTCATATATATAAGGTCAAATTGTTAAGTCAAAGTGACTTGTATTTAGTTTTTGTTGTGCAGAAAACATCTGGATTTGCTGATGAAAACATCTCCTCTAGTTAAAGTCAAAGTGTGGCCAGGACTTTGGCTTTATCTTAGAGTGATATCTCTTAAAACATTTTTAAAACAAAACTCTTAACAATAGCGACAACACAATACTCAATCAATTAACAAGTTATGTCTTTTAAATAATTATCTTAAACTTTACTTACTTATCTTAACTTACTTCTTATCTTTAAACACAAAAACCTTACAAAATAACTTATAACAATCTTAATATAACTTTTTTCTCTTTTTTTCCACAAATTTCTCAATGTTTCATCTCAGCTATTTCTGTCAAAACCATCTCATATCTCAAAAAACCAACTAAACTCTGAAAATTAAATTAACATATTTAAACAAAACTTAACCTTAAAACCTTCATACATTAAATCTCTAAATTTAGAAACTATAAATCTATTATCACTTAAACTTTAAAACCCTTAATCTTAAGTTTAATTTATACTTATCAAAGCCAAAACTTAAAATAAATCTTATTATTACTTAAACTTTATAAATCTTAAATGTAACTTATACTTAACAAGCCTTAAATCTAAAACACACCACATAAAAATCATTTTTAATACCAATAAAATACTAAAACACAATCTAACTCGGATCCAAGTACATCAAATTATTACAATTAAAAATTCACTTTTATTTCAATAAAAATAAATGATTACTGTGTTTTCTTTCGTATACTTTGCTTGTCATCATGCGCCTGCTCTGCAGGGGTTCTGTGGTTTTCACATTTCTCCCTCTCCTGCATGAGGAGTGGGGAGTTAACTCTCGTGGTTTGGGCGGGGCTTTTTTGTTTGTGTTTTGTGGGTTTTTTGTCTTTTGGGTTTTGTTTGTTTGTTTTTGTTTTTTTTTTTTTTCCTCTGGGACTGCTGTTTGCTCTGGAGACTGAAGCTGAAAAGCTGGAATTCTTCCATTCCCCGCTGATCGTGGTGGGGGAGGGACACCGTCCGCTGCTGCCGTGCTGTGACCGAGCTGACCACGCTGCTGCCTCTCTCACCGCCGCCGCTGCGGAAGATGCAGCCGCCGCCTCCCCCCCCGATTCCCTGTTGCCGGGAGAATGGAGGGGGCCGTGGCGCCTCACTCCGGTCTCCGCCTCACACTCCGCCTCCTGTGTCGTCCCCGCTGCCCGCCCCCCTTGTCACTCTCAGCTCTGCCTGACCTCGCGTCTTTCACCACGCCCTCAGGGTCTGGCAGCTGTGCCACTTCCTGATCGTGTTCAGTCTCTCTCCGGAGCTGGTGAAAGAACTTCCGCTCCTAAAGCCATGAGGTCTATTCAATCCAGCAGAGTGCAGCAGCAGGCGCCATTGTGGCTTTCTCGGGACAGGGACTTAGAAACACTGAAAAAATTTGCAATCTTGGAGGACTTTTGCATCTCTCTGTGTCATTCCTCATCCTGTTAAAAGCCTGAATGGCAATTTCAGCACTCAGGCAGTCTCAGTAGCCTCTGTTTTCGGCCGAGACAGTTCCCAGGTTATTAAATTCTCTTTCCAACCCGCGCCAAACTCCCGAGCCGTTTTTCTGTCTTTTTCACCTCCAAATGATACAGTCCCACAGTATTTTTCCTAGTTTTTTCCGCTCTGTTTCACTAAACACGAGCGATGGTCTGGTTAATTTTCCTCTTTTGTTTTGTTAGCCCATAGGGCTAGTCATTGTCCTTAATCGTTTCACCTCTCTTAGAGAGAATATTTGAGAGGAGCCACGTAGCTGCCTGAAACTTTCTATCCATGTCTTTTCCCTTCTGTTTCTTTGTTTCACAAGTTCAGCTTACCGCAGCCTTCCTCTAACCAATGCGAGCCGCCACAGCTCCACTTTTTAGACTGGGCGGTCCCTCCTCCAGCCTCCTAGCTCCCACACTTGTCTCCCCTGCTGAACTGTGCCAGTCCCGGTTCGGAAACAAAGAGTCTTCTGCATCGAAGTGAAACCGTATTTAAATGAATATAAATCATGCCTGCGTCCAGGCACTCAGTGAGCTGTGTCCAGCCCCCCCGCATTTAAGCGTAGGGTCCCTGTGTCCAGGCGCCACTGTAACGACGACAGACCCTAATAAATAGGAGGCTAGACAGAGCAGTCGACGCGTCGAGCCAATGTGGTTATCATGTCGCTCTCTCCTTATTGTTGACAGCAATGACTTTTATACATTCACAACTTAGTTGACATTATAGGTCACACAAAGTATGTAAACAGTCTTGGTCTTAAGGTGGTTAAAGTATCAGAGCTACAATTCTGCATATCAAACCTCATTATTGCCTGGAACACCTTAATGTCAGAAGGGAATTTTTACTGCGCCACAACTGGGAACTTTTCCTGTGTCATAGAGGCCAACAGGCCTTAGGACTCAGTCTGGAATTGCTCACCCTGTCTTCACTCCTGCAACACCTGCCATTCTGTTTCATCATTTTAGGACAGTTACCATACCTCCACGGGGTGATTTTCCAGTGGGATGAGGGAATTGCCAACACTCCCAGGAAGGACCGAGGCAGAGAAGATCCTCTTTTGCTCATAGAGTGGGTCTTTCTCAGCCACCAGTAGTCCAAGAGAATGACTCAGCCACAAGAGCTGATGGCAAATCTGATCCAGAAGGCCAGAGTCCGGGTTAGAGAACTGGCTGGCTGTGACTTTGAATCTATTCATGTGCCAATTAGGCTAAAATCAGGCCAAATTACAAAAGCAATGCTGTAACACCTGCTTCAAGAAAATTAAGCTCTGCAGTTCACGCTTGACAATTACTCAGGTCAATGTTCTATTAATCGGCCTGCCCACAAAATTTTAATCAGGAAGCTCAGTTCAAATTGGCTTTAGAGAGCGTTCAGAGCAAAAGGCCTCTTGATGCCTTGACCATTTTCACAGACGCATCTGGAAGATCCCATAAGTCAGTGATGACTTGGAAGGATCCTCAGACTCAGCAGTGGGAATCAGCTGTTGCTGAGGTGGGAGGATCACCTCAGGTTGCTGAGTTGGCCGCAGTCGTCCGGGCTTTTGAGAGGTTCTCTGAATCATTTAATTTAGTAACTGATTCGGCCTATGTTGCTGGAGTAGTGTCCAGAGCAGAAGGATCCATTCTGCAGGAGATGTCCATCATTGCATTGTTTGAGCTGCTCTCGAAATTGGTAAAGCTGATTTCCCACCGAGAGCAACCACTTTACATGATGCACACAAGGTCACACACGGACCTGCCAGGGTTCATCACAGAGGGAAACAGAAGAGCAGATGCTCTTGCTGCCCCTGCTGAGATGGCTCCACTGCCGAATATTTTCGAGCAAGCTAAGATCAGCCACCAGCTTTTCCACCAGAATCCGCCAGGTCTGGTCCAACGTTTCCATCGCACTCGAGACGAGGCCAAGGCTATTGTGGCCGCCTGTCCCCACTGCCAAAAACATGCCCTCCCCACCATGAGTGCGGGAGTGAACCCCTGAGGGCTCAATAGCTGCGAGGTGTGGCAGACAGATGTCACGCACTTCTCCCAATTCGGGAGGCTAAAGTACGTGCATGTCTTTGTGGACACTTTCTCAGGTGCTGTCTACACCTCTGCCCACACAGGGGAGAAGTCTGTTGATGCCATAAAGCATCTAATACAGGCTTTCTCCTGCTTGGGCATCCCAAAAGTCTCTGAAGACCGATAATGGCCCTGCGTACAAATCCAGGGAATTCTGCAGTTTCCTGCAGCAATGGGGTCTGGAACATACAACTGGAATCCCCCACTTCCCAACAGGCCAAGCGATCTTGGAGAGGACTCATCTAAATCTAAAAAGAGCCCTTTGTCAACAGCAGCAGGTCCTGAAAATCGATCCTCCCTTGGTGAGACTTGCCCGGGCTTTGTTTACATTGAACTTTCTAAATTGTTCCTTTGAGTCCCTGAATCCTCCCATTGTGAGGCACTTTGGCGGGAGCGGTCAACTAGCTCTGTGGGAAAAGCTGAAGGCCCTCGTCAACGACCCAGAGACCATGAGAACAGAGGGACCTCATGATTTGGTCACCTGGGGGCGCGGGAAGGCCTGCATTTCTACGCCCACCAGATTGTGGTGGATCCCCTCAAAATGGGTGAGGCCCTACCTTCCCAAGGCCTCTAGAGAGCAGACGGTGCAAGTGTCTGTAGCCTCCTGGTGGAGGAAGAGAAAGGAGACAGACCCTCCATGAGGATTCCTTTTTCCTATCAGACCCTTAAAGTGGCTCCCTTTTAACTCTGTCTTATTTTGCATTTTATTAGGTTGGCAGAACTGGTCCAGCCCGGAAATGAAGACCCCCAGAGCAGCACACCTCCTTCAAGCTGTGTTGATCACCAGTCTCCTTCTGCCGGCAAGTTTGTGGATCGTCCCTCAGCCAAAAGCCAACGTTTGGAAAACCCTCGCAAAGGCCATGGGACAGGATCACATCTGCCTGTCCTCAGCCTCCGCCCAAGATCCCATGTCGTCCTGCCTCGTGGGGATCCCTTTCTGAGAGAAGGAGCTTCCCCCTGCTCTTCTTCAGCTTTGAAAACAGTATAACAGCAAAGCCTCCGGTCGGCCTTCTGCGAATTTTGTTGAAAGTGGCCTAGAAAGAAAAATTGCCCTTCCCATCACAAACCCCCTGGTCCTTTGAGAGACTGGGTGTCAAGCCTTAAACCTGCCCCCAAGAAGCCTCAGGAGCTGGAACTCCTAGGCTCCTCACAAGCTTCTTTTTGTGTTCAGTTTGTTTTTGACTCTCCCAAAGGCCAGGAGATATTTTTTACCCCCGTGTATCAGTTTAAAAATGGTTACATGGCTGGAGCATGGTGTGATAGAATCGCCCACATGAAGATGGCCTCCACCTTTGATCATCAATCCCTTTCCCTCCCTAAAGGCACCTTCCTGATTTGTGGCGACCGAGCGTAGCCAGACATCCCCTCTTGCCTGACTGGAGGTCCATGCACAATTCGCAAGTCGGGGCTGTTTACCCCCAACAAAACTCAAATTATGGATTGGCATTACAAAAATTCTTTTAAGCCTGCAACAGTCCAAAAAAGAGCCCTGGCAAGTCTCGACGCGGACTGTAATTTGGACATCATCCACTGGTCCAGGGCCAAAGTTACAGCAGTCATAGTTTTTCTGCCCTGGGTATCCACGGCCAAAGCTATGGGTGAATTGGGCCGATTGGAGTGCTGGGTGGTTAAACAAACCAATTTGACATCGAACGCCTTAGTGGACCTTCTGTCCGACAAAGAAATAATGAGGCAGGCAACCCTTCAAAATAGGGCGGCAACTGACTATCTCCTGCTCCAACACCAGCATACCTGCAAGGAGTTTGAGGGCCTTTGCTGTTTTAACCTTTCCTCCAAGGCTGAGGACGTCCACAAGTCTATTGATAAAATCAGAGACATGGTCAGCTCCATCAGGAAAGAGACTGGAGACTGGTTCGACAATCTTTTTGGAAAATGGGGTCTTTCCAGCTGGACTGGTTCCATTGTCAAAACTGGATTGTTGGTTTTATTTATCATAATTACTGTTCTGATTGCATTTGGACTAATCAAAAGACTCATTTATAGACTTCTTTTTACCTCCACCAAACCCCCTGAAGTTAACCATGCCGTGGTCCCTTCTATGCCCATTGAGATGATGGACTGGAGCGAAGAAGGAGACGACAAAGAAAACCCAGAGGACTTTGGCAACAATGAGGATCCGGAGGACTTTCTTCCAGAGGAGGAAGAACAGTGACCTGTTCCTTTCGAGGACTGGCCCACAAATCAGCCAAGGTATGGGGATCTATACCCATAATCCAAGTATTTGGCCCCCCAAACACAGTTCTCCTCTTTTTAACTAATAAAAAAGGGGGAGATGTGGTGGTGCATTTTGTTTAGGTTCACCTTTATATTCATTTTGTAAAGCTAGATGCAATGGTTTGTTCTATGTACCCACCCCTCTATGTTCTTCCCCTTATGGTTTGCCTCCAGTTACAGTTATCTGTCAGTCATTTGTTATATAACCCCCTGGTCCTGTCTGTCACTCAGGGACCTCTCCCTGCATCCAGAATGTTCCAAGGAGAGCGTCGAGTGACTGGACAGGATCCAGGCTTCCCCCTCCCATTATTTTCTGTATCGTTATTGCACCTGTCTATTGTATGTTGAGCCACACCCTTACTGTACCCCATTGGCGATCTGACTGAACCCTCCCCTGTGTTACACCCCCCCCTTAAAAGTTGTTGCAAAGTCCTACCCGAGGTCTCTCTGAGGTTGGTACCCCAAGGTGAGGACTCCACATCAGAGCCCAATAAACCCCTGTTGGATTTACCCCTTTAAGAGTCCCCCTTTATTCTCTCCGCCATCTCCACGCTACACTCCTGACAAACCAAGACCCAGATATTGCTGTGGTGCCAGTGCTGCCAGACTCAGCGATATACGCACCACCGCATGCAAGTATTTAGGTTGGCTGATCACCGATGCACAGATCCGTCCACAGAAAATTACCTTATATACCAACATTTCTACTTTGCACAATGCACAAAGACTTTTTAGGGACTTAGAGTGGGTACGTACCATTGTGGGAATTACTAATGATGTCTTACAACCGTTCCTACCTTGGCTCCAGGGCACTGATGCTAATAGCCCTTGAGTCTGCACCCCAGAACAATGAAAAGCTCTAAGTCAAGTCTCATAAAAATTACAACATGGGTGGAGTGCTCACCATTTAGAACATCTCCCATCGTCACTTTTTCTCTCTAATGCTAATAACTGCCCGCTTGCCATTGTTTTTCAATGGCAAAAAGAAAAGGGGGAGACAGCGATCATACTTGAGTGGGTGCTTTTACCCGTTCAACTAAAATGTTCTGTTATGGGCAGAACAGAGGCTTTTGCTGCATTGATAAGAAAAGGCATAGATAGGATTGTAGAAATAGAGGGAAAAGAACCAACAGACATTAGTGTTCCTGTGAAAAGTGAAGATCTAGAATGGTTGCTAAGGCACTCGGTTCCATTGCAAGAAGCACTGTTGCGTTTTACAGGTGTGGTTCATAATAAGCAGCCAAAAGGCCTGATGTGGCATCTGATTATGTGTCATCAATGGTTGGAAAGACCTTTGTGTTCACTGACACCAGTTGAAGGAATACAGTTTTTACTGATGCCGGCCGGAAGACAAAAAAGGCTGCATGTGTTTGGCAGCAGCAAGGGAAATGGTCGCAGAATTTAATTAAAGGTGATGCAGAAGACAGTTTGCAAACCCTTGAATTGAAGGCTGTGTGTTGGGCTTTGAAATCCTGGAACAAAGAACCACTCAATGTCATTTCAGATTCTCTGTACGTAGTAGGAGTTGTGCAGAGAATTGAAGATGCACTTATCAGACAAACCCAAAACCAGCGTCTGGGAGAACTGTTTCTGCAATTGCAGAGTGTGCTAAAGAAGCGTCAGCATATTTTCTGTATCATGCACATTCGGAGCCATCAATGCAACCGCGGTTTGGGAGAAGGCAATGCTCGAGCAGATGCTGCAGTCAGCTGTATCGTTCATGCTCCCCCACAGAACAAATTTGAAGGAGCTTGCAACAGTCATGGAACATTTCATCAAAATGCTAAAGCCCAGCATCGACAGTTTCAGATTCCCCTGAGTGATGCACAAGGGATTGTGTGTGCCTACCCTCAATGTAGTCATCACGGCCCTGGCCTTGGACTAGGCACAAACCCAAGGGGACTGAAGGCTTTAGAATTGTGGCAAATGGATGTAACTCATGTTCCTGAATTTGGAAAATTGAAATATGTTCATGTGACTGTAGATACTTATTCAAAGTTTATTTGGGCAACCATTCAAGCAGGAAAAAAGACTTTACATGTTGAAAGACATTTATCTGTTTGTTTTGCAGCGATGGGTGTACCTGTAGAAATCAAGACCGACAATGGTCCGGCTTACGTTGGTCAGCAAGTTGCGAAATTTATGCAGAAGTGGGGGGTGAAACATACCACTGGAATCCCTCACTCTCCTACAGGTCAAGCTATTGTGGAAAGAGCAAATCATACCTTAAAATAATATCTAGCAAAGCAAAAACAAAATTATGAGCTTGATGTGTCTAGTCGATTATCAAAAGTATTGTTTACCTTAAAAAACTTATGTTTGGCAGATGGAAGAGAAGACCCTGCGGTCATGATACATCACCAAGCAGTAAAAGAGAGGAGACCACAGGCAATTCTAGGACTCTATGTTTATTATAAAAAATACGCAAACGGGTGAATGGCAAGGACCTAGTCCAGTGTTGTTTAATGGTCATGGTTATATGTGTGTTTCCACAGGAGCTGGATGTGTTTGGGTGCTGAGTCGATTTACCCGTGCTTGTCCTCAGTCAGAAATACCAAGAAATAGTGATAACAATGTTGACAACAGCGACTTACCTGAAACACCCTGTGACAACTCCGGCACTGATGAAAACTGACTTTATAGAGTGCAGAAATCAAGAATAGTTTATATAATCATAATTATAAGGTTTAGTATAAGTTATAATAACTAGAGGCAATCAAAAATTATAGAAAAATGTTATGGATTACAATGTTTGTTTTAAGCAGTGTTTTAGTACAGACAATATCTGGACTGCTTGACATTGATCAAAGGCAAAATATGTGGGTCACCTGGGCCAACCAAACTGGCCAAGATTGCTTTTGTCTGTCTTTAGCTACACCATCTAATCCGTTTCGTACCTGTTTGACTGGAGTGCCATTGAATTCCATGGCAGAGTTCAAAGCTTGGACTCAATCCCAAATATTTCAAAATGTGAAAGATGCTTGGAACATGTGGTGTATGAGACCCACCTTGTCCTTTTCCCAACATAAGCATGTTATGAATTGGTGTGAGGCCCAGAACATTTCAAAGAATGCTTTAGGGGCACAAGCCGTTCTAGTTACACGATCTCTAAAAATTGCAGGTACTGAGCCGCAAGAACTTGACCTTCTTGGTTCTGTGCCCAGCAATTACTGTTTGATATTTGGATATCATGTTGAAAGGACAAGTCTAAAAAATCGTAGCATCTGCGTGTCTACTAAATCCTCATTGTATTACAATTATTCAGAATACTGCAACAATTGGACTCAATCTGTGACACCATTGACAGGTGTTCTGCAAACAGGAATCTTATTTGTGGAGATCAAGCCTGGTCTGCAGTACCAAGAAAAGCTGTAGGAGGCCCATGTTATTTTGGCAAATTAACACTTTGCTCCATCAATTCATCAGATTCTTGGATTGTCTCAAACAACCCGACGAACCAAACACAGTGTTTCCCAACTAGGCCCCGACTGCAAAGATGAAGTATCATTATGTGGACATCCTACTGTAATAGTAGCTTCATTTTTCACCCCAGGAGTTGCTTCAGCACAAGCTCTCACACAGTTATGAACCTTAGTCTGCTGGACTGAAAAACAAATAAATGTAACATCTAATATATTGAGTGAACTTGCTACGGATGTTGACAGCATCCGTCATTCAATTCTTCAGAACAGGGCTGCCATCGACTTCCTTCTTCTTTCCCAAGGACATGGGTGTGAAGAGTTTGAGGGCATGTGTTGTTTGAATTTGTCTGACCATTCTCAATCAATTTACAAACAGCTTTTGCAGTTAAAAAGCAACTTGAAAAAGCTTGTGGTTGTTAGTACTCCTTTTGATAAATGGTTCAATTAATGGGGTTTTACTGGTTGGATCAAAGATTTGGTCCATTTTGGTATTTTACTTCTTATTGTAATCATAGTCATTTTAGTATTTGTGCCTTGTTTATTACGGTGTATGCAAAAAATGATCCGACGTGCCTTTGACTCAGTCTGGATTGCTCAAAAAGAAAAAGGGGGAATTGTTGCGGAATTCCTTAGAGAGCAAGGACATGATTTATACTTGGAGTGAAGGTTGAGCAATCCCAGACTAGGCCCTTTGGCCTGCAGGGCCTATGGGCCTCTGGGGTTCACGGGGCCTGCAGGCCTCGATGGAGCAGCAAAAATTCACATTTCACATTAAGGTGTCCCAGGGGAATAATGGGTTTCTAAATGTAGAATTGTAGCACTGACAATTTAGCCACCTTAAGACTAAGAGAAATAAGGCTTGTTTGCATTCTTTGTATGACCTTTAATTGTAAACTATGTTGTGAATCTATATAATTCGCTGTCAGTCAACAATAAAGGGGAGAACGATATGGTAGCCAGATCGGTTAGACGTGTCGTTTGCTCTGTCTGACCTCCTATTAATTAGATTCCCTTGCAACAAGTTAGGACCAGACAGACCAAGGAATACTGTAACTGCACATGCTCCAAAGACAAAGTTGAAAAGTTCAGATGCGAAGACTTTGGAAGCCTTCATCAAAGACCCCGAACAACTCCTGAATTGGGGAGGGGCAAACGCAGTGCAAAAGAACTATCTAATAACCATGAGATCATACTATGTAAATTAGTTCCAGCGTGTATATGATGATGTTATAATGACATAGTAACACTAAGGAATACTTACTGCATAAATATACTACAGCACTTCACAAAGGTGGGTGAGTTAGGAGGAGAAATCCCCCTCACCTCCATCACTGCAATAAACAAATACCTGCTCTATAGACTTCAGTCTATGGAGTTTTATTTCCAGCCTATCTTTCAGGGATCACTTTGATCCTGGGGAGTCTGAGAGATTTAGCAATTTTGTATCTAGTGATTATTCACTGTTTGTTTGGGGGATTTTTTGCTTGTTGCTGTTTTGCTTTTTAGTAAGTTGTTGTTTTTTCACTTATATCTACTCATGCATTTCTCCTTATTAGTGGAAAGGGATTGGTTAAAACTATGGGGAGGTAACTCATTTTAGAGCATCCCCATGAAATTGTCTTTAAACCAAGACACTTGTGGATAAAACATGCTTTTTAATGCAACAGTATTCTGCTAAAGGGTAGCATTAAGCTAAAAGCCTAAAGATTTTTTGACTCATCACAATTTTAAATGATCAAACCTCACTCCTAAAGGCATTTTCAACAGTATTCTCTTCTCAGTAATATTAATCAATTTCTACTGGTAAGCACTGTGAATTTATGGATGTCCTGGAGTGACTTTATAATGTTTGCATCCCCGTTCGTCTGTTCAGCCCTGAAATGAGTTCTGCACCTTTGGGGCTGGTTCTGAGAGTGAAGGGGGGGGGGGGGGAAGAAACACGCAGTTTGTTTTTAGAAACTGCACTCACTCCCCTGCATTCTGCTCCTGGACTGTGTTGTCTGCGGATGGACAGTGAGTGAGAGCTCGCCTTTGCTTTTTAGTTAGTTTTTAGCTAGATGAGGCAGAGAATTTCCCTGGACTGTGGGGTTTTTTTCTTTTTCTTGGAACTGTTTAAACCTGTTCTGGACTGAAAAACCCAGAAAAACACCCAGAGCTCACGCCTGCAGCCCACTGGGGCCCAGGACAGCATTTTCCAGTGCCAGAGGGACTGATAAGAGACTGGGCGAGCTGAGCTACAACCCACGGCAAGGACTTTCTCAATTTTGCCATCTCTCTTCAGAACAGCAAGAGGTTTTATTGGTTTATATTACTGAAAAAAACCAGTTTTTTCCACTTTTCTCCAAGGAAATCTTTTTCCGAACCAGTTGGGGAAAGGGCAACTTGAATTGGCTTTCTAGAGGGACCCCATTCAGAGGTTTCCTCCCAAAATTTGCCCTAAACCAGGACAGTGGATCAGTCAAGAGATCTTTAAAAGTCTCATGACTTTAAGAGAAAAGGAAAGGTTGCTTTGCTTAAACACATTGGACTCACTATTCTGGTATATCACACACTTTTCGCCTGTATCATAGTTGAAAATTTCAGAGATGTTATCATACAAGCATTTTATATGTACCATGCCTAATATTAACCTATTAAATATATATAAAGTCCAATATTTATTCTTATTTTCCCAATCAAATATAATTTATTCTTATGCTATAACATTTGGTTAATCTTTAATAAAAATAGATATGAGGAGCTAAGTATTTATCAGACTAAGATGAACATCTGATCTGATGTCCAGAAACGGAGATGAATGCTAAATAATATTAGGGCTCAAATATCAACTCACACTGGGACTAATTTTTAAAATTACAAACAAAATTAAGGTGTGAAATCCAATAAGATAACCTGAATACCCAAAATTAAAAAATAAGCAGCCTTACATAAGCAGAAATAATAACTTGCTTTCTCTTTGAACAGTGAAGACTGTTCCATTTGACTCCCCAATAATATTAGGAGCCGGTAAAAATAACATTGGAGATTTCACATTTGGCTTACACAGGATACACAAGACTTAAGAGTTATGAAAAGACCTCAGAAATAGCATTTCAAGGACATCAGCCTGAGATAAAATTTTCAATAACTTGCTTCCTTTGTCAGTCTTATCCAAGACTGGCTCTATCCTGTTTCAGTATTTCACAGGAAAAGCATGGAAATGTTGACTTACATTTAATTACTAGACAAAGTAGGAACAACATTTTAATGTAAATATAAAACAGTTTAAGAAAACATATCCATTGTAAATAAAGAAGCTCTCTTGAAGACATTAGGCCACAATTACTTTCTACTCAACATATACACAAGAAAGATAACAGATTTTAATTAGAATAAGTAACAGCTGCAAATTACAGAGTAATAATTCATCTCTTTACAATCAAATTAAAATACATGGCCTATGGTCACCAAGATGAGCAGCTCCAGTGACAGCATAACCTGCAGCTGAGTGCTCTTGCCCACGTGCACTGGGGGGGGGTTCCTGAAACAGGGAGAGAAAACCTCAGGGGAAGGGGCTGGGCCCCAGCAGGTGTTAACATGCTGCTTTTGGGCCGGTTCCACCACCCCCCAGCGTGGCCCTGGTGGGGCCAGGCTGGACCGGGCCCAGCCTCTGCTACAGCGCTGGCTGGGCTGAGCCCTGAGATCCTGGCACAGCCCCAGTGCAGCCTGAAATCCATCATCATGACTGCTTTGGCCACCACCAAACATCATGACCTCTGCAGACCCCGGTAAAGATATTAACTCTTTTATTGCACAGATGAAACTTGCAAAGCACTGATCCTCTCTCAAGTGAGAGAAAAGGACAGTAAAAACATGTAGAGAGACAACATGAAGACACCAAGGTTGGTGAAGAAGGAGTTAAGTCCCAGATATGAGGAGAATGAAGAGATGCCTTAGTCTTAGGCTGAAATTCTTTTGCAAGGCCATGGTGATGGACTATTAATACACTAGAATATCTGTTTACTTCATGGAAACAGTATGGGGAGATGGAGTATTCAAATTACAGATACGAGCAAAGGCATTCATGCTGAAGCAATACATATTAGAGTAGTTGTGATTTCATGAGAAGCTTGAACAGAGAAGAAGATGCAAGTGATAAAGACCCTCTACCTCCAGGGAAAGAAGAAGATGACCTCTGTTCCCAGAGATAAAGATGACCTCAGAGACAGATGAAGAGAATCTTTGCTTTAAACAGATCACCCTTGAAATAATACTCCATAAATTTGACATGGCCCATGAACACAGCTGTGGGAAGGCTGCATGAGATAAGAGGGACTTCATGAATAGAGATTTCGGGGCAGCTGCTATTCATGAAAATTGAAGCCATGAGACAACTGTTTTCTTGTAGAGAAGTCTCCATGACAGCAAAAGAGACTCCTCTCCCTAAGAGAACTGATGAAAGACTATTTTAGAGATGGTGAACTGACCTAAGGTTTTGTCTCAGTACATTGTCAGTACGAAAGAAAAGAAGATTGTGGGGGGAGAAGAACTGTTCTAAAGATTTTCTTCTGATTCTTGTTAATGTTTTTTCTTTTCTTTTTCTTGTAGTTTTGTTAATAAAGCTTTCTTTATACCCCTTAAAGTTTGAGCCTGCTTTACTCTTCTCCTAATCCTATCTCACAGCAGAAAAAGAGTAAATAATTCTAGTAGGCACTCAACCCACCACATAATTTAATGCATTGGCCAGGAAACAAAAAAATAACAAACCAAAACCACTACACCTGGCACATGAGAGCCAAAAAATTTGAGGCCTTGGTTGACACTGGTGTGCAGTGCACATTAATCCCATCAAGACATGGGGGTAGAGCCTGTTTCTATTGCTGGTGTGACAGAGGGATCGCAGGATTTGACCCTGGTGGAAGCAGATATGAACTTGACTGAAAAAGAGTGGAAGAAAAACCCTATTGTGACTGGTAGAGAGGTCCCATGTATTCTGTACGTAGATTTCCTCCAGAGCGACTATTTCAAAGACCCAAAGAGACTCAGGTGGGCTTTTGGAATACCTGCTGTGGAGACAGAGGGCATTAAGCAATTCAACACCTTGCCTGCACTCTCAGAAAATCCTTCTGCAGTAGGACTCCTGAGGGTGGAGGAAAAATGAGTACCAATTGCCACCTCAACAGTGCAGCGCTGGCAGTACCAGACAAATTGAGATGCTATGATTCCCATCCACAAGATGATCCATGAGCTGGAGAGCCAAGCAAGGCCCACTCACCCTTCAACAGTCCCATCTGGCCTGTGCGCAAATCTGAAGGGAAATGGAGATTGACTGTAGACTATCGTGACTTGAATGAAGTGACTCCACCACCGAGCACTGCTGTGCCAGACATGCTGGAGCTCCACTACAATCTGGAGTCCAAGGTAGCAAAGTGGTATGCCATTATTGACATTACAAATGCATTTTTCTACATTCCTTTGGCAGCAGAATGCAGGCCTCAGTTTGCCTTCACATGGAGGGGAGTGCAGTACACCTGGAACCAATTGCCCCAGGGGTGGAAGCATATTCCCACCATCTGCCACAGACTGATCCAGACTGCACTGGAAAAGGGTGAGGCTCTGGAACATTTGCAGTACATCGATTACATCATTGTGTGGGGTTACATGGCAACTGAAGTGTTTGAGAAAGGAGAGGAAATCATCCAGATTCTCCTGGAAGCCAGCTTTGCCATGAAAAAGAGCAAAGTCAAGGGACCTGCCTGAGAGATCCAGTTCCTAGGAATGAAGTGGCAAGATGGATGATGTCAGATACACACAGAGGTCATCAACAAGATCACAGCGATGTTTCCACTGACCAGCAAGAAGGAAATAGAAGCTTTCCTAGGCACCATAGGTTTCTGGAGGATGCACATTCCCGACTGATTACAGCCAGATTGTGAGTCCTCTCTACCTGGTTACTTGCAAGAATGATTTCCACTGAGGCCCTGAACAGCAACAAGCCTTTGCCCAGATCAAACAGGAGATTGCGCATGTGATAGCCTTTGGCCCTGTCAGGACAGGACCAGAGGTGAAGAACGTGCTCTACTCTGCAGCTGAGAGCAATGGTCTTTCCTGAAGACTTTGGTAGAAGGTGCCTGGTAAGACTTGGGGTCAACCACTCAGATTCTGAAGCACGAGTTACAGAGTGTCCGAAGCCAACTACACCCCAACAGAGAAGGGAATCCCGGCAGCCTATGAAGGAGTCCAAGCCACCTCAGTACTTAAAAGAGACAAAAGATGTAGCCAAGGAGGAGAAGGAGGGGTGCAGCTGGCTGGACTCTCATAGCTGAGAGACTTTCTCTTGGGAAGGGCAGACATACCACAAGATTTTGGCTCATGGGTGAGTGGCTGGACTCGGCTTCTCTCTCTCTTGCTCTCGGATTGGAGGGGGAGACGGCCAGTCTGTGGTTGCTGTGAGACAAATTTGCTGCCACCATGGAGTTCCGTCTTTTATTGCTTCTACTGTGAATGAGGCTTTCCTCGTAAGAATGGCTGTTGAACTGGGACCTTATTGAACACCTGATCCCACTAGAAAAGGACCCTCACCATGTACTTGGATGTCCCAGGGGAAAACTTGGGACCCAGAGAACCCTCCCCGCTCCGAGGGAGCCTCTCCCAGCTGCTTCCAGGAGCCCGGCTGTCACTACCCAGCTCTACTGTCTTCTGCTTCTGCTTTGGGATTTTTGCTACACTTTAACCCCATACCCCGTGTCTGCCCGACCCCCAAACAGTTCCTGCTACAGCTGAGGAATTTCTATTACATTTTGTTTGCCACCCCAGGGTCTGCTCACCTCTGCCATACCAGCTGCCGCTCCAGAGTTCCTACAACAGTCCATTCTGCCATTTGGGGGGGCACCATGAACAGCTAGCTGTCCCTGTAGGTTTGTAAAGCAAGCCCCTTTTCTATCTCTTCCACTGGCTTGCCTGCCATTATCAACATGCAGAGGTGGCTGAGCTTGTGCCACAGCATCCCCTGATGCCACGGGAGAATCATTGCACCTGCCCTGCCTGGCTGGGAGCCAAAAGCACCCCGGCCAGCTGTGACCATAACTACATTGAAAGGGAAAGTGTTTAAAAGCCAAGAGAAGGCTGTTGTTGGGTTTCTGAGTTTTTTTTGTTGTTCCTGCTGTTGTTATTAATTATTTGCCTTGTCATATATGTATATATATATATTCTGGTAAAGAACTGTAATTTTTTTTCCTATAGCTTTGCCTTAAAGCCCCATAATTTTAAAGTTATAATAATGCAGAGAGAAGGGGGTCACATGTTCCATTCCAAAGAAACTTCTTGCCTTCCTTAGCAGTCATCTGTCCTTCAAACCAGGACAGAGGTGAAGAACAACAAGAAGGGATTCTAAAAGTATATAGTTCGGAGAACAAAGGCCAAGCAGAGTGTACACACCACCTCCTTGTCCCCCACCCCCAATAAATGAGAAGGGAGAACTGGTTGCAACTGATAGTTCTTCACCTTAGTCTTCACTGGCAGTCAGGTTTCTCCTGTCTCTCAAGTCCCTGAACCTCTAGGTGGGGGTTGGAGTAGCAAAGGCCCTCCCACTGTAAGCAAAGAGTAGGTTTGAGACCACTTAATGAAGCTGAATAGCCACAAGTTCATGGGGCCTGATGAGATGCATCGCGGGGTCATGAGGGAACTGGCTGATGTTCTTGCCAAGCCACTCTCTGTCATGTTTGAAAAGTCATGGCATTCAGGCAAAGTCCTCGGTGACTGGAAAAAGGGAACCATCACTCCTATTTTTAAAGAGGGGAGAAAGGAAGATCTGGGGAACTGCAGACCTGTGAGCCTTACCTCTGGGCATGCTTGGGAAGATCATGGAGCAGGTCCTCATGGAAGCAATGTTAAGGCACATGCAAGGCAAGGAGGGGATCCAAGACAGCCAGCATGGCTTCACTAAGGGCAAATCGCACCTGACCAGTCTGGTGACCTATGATGGAATGAGTGCAGTGGTCAACAAGGGAAGACCAAGCAATGTCATCTACCTAGAATTCTGTAAGGCCTTTGATGTGGTCCTACACGACATCCTTATCTCCCAGTCATAGAGACAGGAATTTGAAGGGTGAACTACTTGGTAGATAAGGAATTGCCTGGATGTATGAAGCCAGAGAGTTGTGGTCAATGGCTCTATGTCCAGGTGGAGGCTGGTGACAAGTGGTGTCCCTCAGGGCTCTGTCTTGGGACCAGGGCTCTTCAATAACTTCATCAATGACACAGACAGTGAGATTGAGCACACCCTCAGCAAGTTTGCAGATGACACAAAGCTGAGCGGTGCAGTTGACACAACAGAAGGATGGGATGCCATCCAGGGAGACCTGGACATGAGCCAACAGCATGCACTCATAGCCCAGAAGGCCAACAACATCCTGGGCTGCATCAAGAGAGGTGTGGCCAGCAGGTCGAGGGAGGGGATTCTCTCTCTCTACTCTATCCTCATGAGACCCCCACCTGGAGTACTGTGTTCAGGTCTGGGGTCCTCAGCACAAGAAAGACGTGGACCTGTTAGAGAGGGTCCAGAAGTGGCCACCAAGATGATCTGAAGGCTGGAGCACCTCTCCTATGAAGACAGACTGAAAGTGCTGGTATTGTTCAGTATGGAGAAGAGAAGGCTCAGGGGAGAACTCATTGAAGCCTTCCAGTACTTGAAGGGGGCTTCTAAAAAAGAGAGAGAGTGCAACTTTTTACATGGATAGATAGTGATAGGGACAAGGGGGAACAGTTTTAAACTGACAGAGGGCAGGTTTCGATTACATGTTAGGAAGAAATTCTTTACTCAGAGGATGATGAGGCACCAGAATAGGTTTCCCAGAGAGGCTGTGGATGCCCCATCCCTGGGAGTGATGGGGGCCAGGTTGGACGGGGCCCTGAGTAATCTGATTTAGTGACTGACATCCCTGTCCATGGCAGGGGGGTTGGAACTAGATGATCTTTAAGGTCCCTTCCAACCCAAACCATTCTGTGATTCTGTGGTAATCTGTGCTTGAAACCTTGTTAAAGTTCTGGATTGTGATGGGGCAATGAGCCAAGTAGATTGATGTCAGGGATAGCTTGGAGATCTAGTGAAATTAGTGTGCAATTGTATAAGTCTGTAAGAATACTTGCCAGGATCGTCGGGGAGGTGGGCAGGGGGGCTGCAGAGGTGGCTTCTGTGACAAGACACCAGAAGCTGCCCCCATGTCAGACAGAGCCAATTCCAGCTGGCTCCAAGACAGACCTGCCACTGGCCAAAGCTGAGCCAATCAGCAGTGTTGGTGGTGTCTCTGTGATAAAATATTTGAGAAAGGGTAAAAAGCACTGTGAAGCACCTGTGAGGGAAGAGTGAGAAAAATGCAAGAGGAACAACCCTGCAGACACCAAGGTCAATGAAGAAGCAGGGGGATGAGTTACTCCAGGCTCTGGAGCAGATGTTTCCCTGCAGCCTGTGGTGGACCACATCAGAGCAGCCCTGCAGCCTGTGGAGGGCCAGGCACCAGAACAGGCTCCTGGCAGGAACTGCAGCCTGTGGAGAAATAGCCTACGTAGGAGCGGGTTTTTCTGGCAGGTTCTGTGGCCAATGGGTGACCCATTGTCCTGGTTTAGGGCAAATTTGGGAGGAAATCTCCGAATAGGGTCCCTCTGGGAAGCAAACCCAAATGGCCCCTCCCCCAACCGGTCCAGGAG
This sequence comes from Sylvia atricapilla, assembly GCF_009819655.1. Lineage (NCBI taxonomy): Eukaryota > Metazoa > Chordata > Aves > Passeriformes > Sylviidae > Sylvia > Sylvia atricapilla. The sequence goes on along the minus strand of NC_089173.1, from coordinate 18,176,515 downwards.
AAAATCTCCTTAGAGAAAAGTGGAAAAAACTATTTATTTAACCAACAAAGTGCCCGCAAGCACAACAAATGAATAATATGAAACAATAAAACCTCTCGTTCTGAAGTGAGTTGGCAAATTGAGAAAGTTCTTGCCATGGGTGTAGCTCGGCTCTCTCTCAGTCTCTTATCAGTCCCAGTCCCTCTGGCACTGCTGGAAAATGCTGAGGTCCAGGCCCCAGTGGGCCGCAGGTATGAGCTCTCAATGCTCTTCTGGGTTTTTCAGTCCAGGACAGGTTTAAACAGTCCCAAGAAAAAGAAAAAAAAAAAAAAAAAAAACAGTCCAGGGAGCTTCTCTGCCTCAGCTAGCTAAAACTAACTAAAAGCAAAGAAATCTCTGTCCCGCTGCCTGTCTGTGCCTCAGATGAACACAGTCCAGGAGAAGGAATGTGGAGGAGTGAACACCGTCTCTGAAAACAAACTTCGCGCTTCTTCTTTCCTCCCCCCCCTTTGCTCTCAGAACCAGTCTTAAAGGTGCAGAACCCAATATACAGCATCGACAGAACAGACAGCTGGGGATACAAGCATAAAAAAGTCACCCCAGGACACCCATGCTAGAGTTATCTGTTCCTGAAGGACTGTACTCTGTGGAAAAGGACCCCATGTTGGAGCAGTTTTGTGAAGGACTGAATACTCTGTGAGGGACCTCCCACTCTGGAGCAGGGGAAGAGTGTGAGGAAGAATTAGCAGCAGAGATGAAGTGTTCTGAACTGACTGCAAACCCTTATTCCCAATCTGCCTGCACTTCTTGTGGGGGAAGGAGGTACAAGAATCATGAGTGAAATTGAGCCTGGGAAGGGTGGAGGGGGAATGTGGTTTCAGTTTTGTCTTTGTTCTTTGCTATCTTACACTATTTTTATTTGCAATAAATTAATTTTCCCCATGTAAGAGTCTGTTTTGCCCCTGACAATAACCAGTAAGCAATCTCTGTGTCTTTATCTTGACCCATGAGCTTTTCCATCTAATTTCCTCCGCATGTCCTGTTGAGGAGGGAGAGAGTGACAGCACTTTGGTGGTCACTTGGTGGCCAGCCAAGGTCAACCTGCCACACCTGATCAATTATTTTAGTGCTTAGCAGCCTTAAAATGCTGTGAAATATATACTAATGAAAGGTTACTGGAGGAGCTTTAGTCATGGCCTTGAATTTTGAGAGACTCGAACCAATATAGGGACACATGCGAGACTGCTGGAAACTAATAAGAAGCACCTAGTGACTTTCAGCCTCACCTGTGTTTGTGTTTATAACTCTAGTTGTCTCACTTCTTCTGTAAGTCAATGCACAATCTAGTATTTCTGAATGAGGAAGGTGAAATTCTGAATGGTGTCAGTTGTATTGTTTTTCAGTTCCTAGAGTGATTCTGGGAAAAGATGCTTGTTAGACATAAACTTTAAAATGCTGAATGGGCACAAACATTGGTATGCTGTCCCGGCAAAGGGCAGAAAGCATTGCAATAGGTCTATTAAAGAACAGGGATGTGCATATCTAGTACTCTATAGAGATTATACTTTTTGGCAGAACAGCAAAGAAGTTCAGAGCAGATTTCCCAGTTTTGGTGTTTCTGAAAAAGAATTGCTGGCAGGGAGCCACAGACTCTACATACTAAGCTGAGGATGCTTTATGATTTGTATTATGTGGAAGCATATGGTTTTCTCACTGTTCCTGCCATTTTCAAGGAGTTAACTAGGCAAATAAGGTAATGCCATTTCCCAGGAAAATCATATTAAGAACTGATGCTACTTCTGTTTAAGTTCCTGTGATGTAAGTTCATCTTGAGTGCTTATAAGAGTACAAGATCAAAACCCTCCAGCTGCCTTTTGCAAAAATGTGAGCTGCTTACATGAAGCTAAGCTTTAAAATGTCAAGTCTGAGGTCTGGATAGACTGACTACATTTTAGCTTGAGGCTTTACTATTAGAAGATGATTCATTTAGCCAGAGATTAACTCCCCATATCGTTAAATACTGGTTCAGCTATGGCACCAATATCAACATAGGAAATGCTAGTGTCACCAAGTAATTTTAAATTACAATATTTAACATAGATTTGCTGTGAGAGCACAGTGCATCTACAGTGATTTTACCTGTAATACAAGCTCACCTATGGTATAAACAAGGATGGGGAGAAAAGTGATGGTCCACCAGCACCATCAGACTTGGTTTTCTAACATTCAGGAAGAGTCATGTTGTTTGCTAGCGTAAAAATCATGTAGTCTGTTTATTCTTTTGGAAGGTGAGTCATTGAACAGCTTTATAGTATTGGCATATATACTTTGTGGAGAAGGAAAATGGGGGTTTTTGATCGACCCAAGCTTTTCTATGATCTCTCCCTCTCATTATCTCAACCATCAAATCTTTAGTTGTCTTTACAATTCCAGAACCTATATCAGACACCAGGGAGGACATTCCTGTCTACACTGCATTTGCTTTGACTGTTTCAGGCACTCCGCTAGCTTTTACTTCTACCCACCCCCCTGCAAATCACAACTGCTTTATTTCCTCTTTCTGCTGCCTTGATTGCTCCTGCACCTTTCCCTGACACTGCCCCAACCTGCAGGGCTGTACCCTATGTCCCTGCAAGCAGTGCCTAATTTCACTGCTATACAACCCGCAGCTCTACCAAATACTACCCACGTGTTAACATTTTACAGCTATTATCTTTGGTCCCCCAGAGACTTAATTTGGGGAAGTAGCAAAGATGTTTAGAATTGTTTCAAGTTTAAATGTATATATAGTGGCTCATATGCTTTATTCTCAGTTTTTGTGATCTACAGGTGTCCTAGGGTGACTTTATGATGCTTGCATCCCCAATCGTCTGTTCCGTTTATGTTGGATATTATGTTCTGTACCTTTAAGACTGCTTCTGAGAGTGAAGTGGGGAGAAATAGAAGTGCCGAGTTTCTTTTCAGAAACTGCACTCACTCCTCCACATTCTGCTCCTGGACTGTGCTGTCTGCAGCATGGACAAACAGCAAGACAAAGATCTCCTTTGGTTTTTAGTTAGTTTTTAGCTAGCTGAGGCAGAGAAGTTCCCTGGACTGTTTTTTTTTCTTTCCTTTTTCTTGGAACTGCTTAAATCTGCCCTGGACTGAAAACCTAGAAGAGCACCAGGAGCTCACACCTGTGGCCCACCAGGGCCTGGGCCTCGGCATTTTCTAGCACCAGAGGGACTGATAAGAGACTGAGTGAGCTATACTCCACGACAAGTACTTTGTGAATTTGCCATCTCTTCGAATAGCAAGAGGTTTTATAGCTTCATGTTATTCATTTTTTATGCTTGTGGACACTTTGCTTGTTAAATAAATAGTTTTTTCTACTTTTCTCCAAGGAAATCTTTTCCTGAACGAGTTGGGGGAGGGGCCACTTGAATTTGCTGTTCTGGTGGGACTCCATTCAGAGGTTTTCTCCCACATTTGCCCTAAATCAGGACAACAGGTAAAAAAAACCAAGCTGAAATCTAGTACAGTAAAAGAATAAATGTTAAAAAATACTGAGTGTGTCCACATTTGTATATGATGGAAGGGAAAAAAGGAAAAAGGTGGAAGAATGGAAGGTGAAAAGAAAGAAGGAACAGAAAGTGAGTTTATTTGCAACAGTGTTGGCAAAAATTTATTAGGATAGGAGCAGAGGATTTGGGTAAGAGCACATAGGGAAGATTTGTAATAGCTGAGGACAGCCATGTGTCTCCTGGGAAGGGATCTGTTGCAGGCTTTGGATGTGGAAATAAGGTTGGCATCAGAAGGAAAAGATTTAGATGTTATGGGAATTAATATGATAAAAAAAAAACTGAAAGAAGGCATAACCAGAAATGCTTTTATAATACCGTCAAAATTGAGGAAAGTCCCAAAGTTATTGTGGAGCCAGACAAGCATAGATATGGGACTACTGCAGTCAGCATAACCAGTGCAGATAAAAACCAAGGAGGGTGTTCCACCTGCAATAAAGCAGTATCCTATCCCCAGGGAAGCATGTCCAATTATTCAAAACCTAATTGATGTGGTGTTAAGAAACAGTATTCTAAGGGAATGTGAATCCCTTTATAATACCCCATTATTACCATTTACCACAACCAGAATCAATGAAGAGGGTAGTCCAGGATATAGATTTATACAGGACCTAAGAAAAATTCATGAGCACCTGATAGTGCCACATCCAGTGGCACCAGATCCATCAACCATTTTATTACAAATTCCACACTGGGAAAGGGTATTTGTGGTCATAGATTTAACTGCTGCATTTTTTAGTATTCCAATGGATGAAGAAATCCAGCTACTGATTGCTGGTTACTTGGGAAGGGAAACAGTTAACTTGGACAAGGTTGCCTCAAGGCTTTGTGGAAGCACCAACTATATTTTCACAAATATCAAAAACAGATTTGGAAGATGTACAACTACCCAAAGATTCAGTGCTAATACAGTATGTGGATGATTTGTTGATAGTAGCTCAAAATATAAGTGTACAGTATATGCCAGTTATGTACGAAATTGTCTGATAAAGGACACTGCATTTCTATCTTAATTACAGCTGTGTCAAACAGAAGTATTTGGGGTTCATCCTAAGAGAAGAGCAGAGGTTAATAGATCAAGACAGAATTCAAGTGATATTGTATGCACAACAAACCTTTGAAACTTACAGGTGACAAGCTTATTGGTATCAGGGAGTGCCACTTGAAATAAAAGTATATTATATTCAACCTGGAGATCAAGTATGGGTAAAAAATTATCAGAGAAAGAATAAATTTGAGCTGAAATGGGAAGGTACTTACACTGTATTACTGTGTACTTATTATGCAATAAAGTTGCATGAAAAGATTCCTGGATTCATCATTCACTCATAAGAAGGCTGGTCACTGACAGCCACAGAAATTGCTAACTTCATGTTGCATCCCATGATAGTCTTGTTGGGTTTGATTTTGTTATGTCTATCACGTATTATATATGAAAATATTGAAAATTAATAGGCACTTTGAGAAATTGTAGGATCTCTGTCTAAAATATTAGCAGGCATGCTGAATAAAACCAAAGGAGGGATTGTTGGGGATTGAAATAAGTTTACTTATAGAATATTAGAAATTAATTGTGTAGGTTAAATTGTAACTTGCTCACAGCTTAGCATGAGTGGGCCCTGCTCAAAACCTGGCATAGGTAAACTTTAAATGAACTCCATTTGTTAGCATGAATGGCTAAGCAGGGGAGGAAATAGAGAAAGACTGGATACCTTCATTTAAGGGGTTGAGACTCTGGTACTGAGAAGAGGGTGCAAAGGCTGGCCCAAACTGGAAGATAAGAGCAGCTAATAGCTTGCCCACAAGGACATGGAGAAAGAATCCAATGAGGTGCTAGAAGATCCCAGACCATAAATCACCACTGGACCAAGGGGTGCATGCAGTGCATGTGAAGATCAGGTGCACAGACTGTAAGAGTATAAAAGTCCAAGGAATTCTTTGTTCAGAGTCCCTCTCTGGAGGCACCCACCTCAAGCTGAAATAAACTGACTCTGCCTCAGAACCCAGGGTCTGAACTCTTCTTCAACAAATAGTATAACTCATTTTTCTTCATAAACTCTTACCTTTACACAAGACTAGGTGGAATCTGGCTATTTTATTTAAAAGGTACACTCTATTAGGAGGTGCTGAAGCTGGTAGCTCAGTACAGGCAAGGCTACCACAGTGCCAGGTCAAAAAAGTAGCAAGACTAAATGAGAGTGTATTTCAAATAGGCACACTTGCACACAATATGTGCATACAAAGCCAGCCACACAGAGCAATACAGAAAAATACAACAGCACTCTCACAAACAGCACTAATGGCCTGTTCCTCTCTCTGGCTGATCAGGATGAAAGCTCATTATTGGAAAATACATACATATGCTCAATAAGAATCCCTCCAGTAGCTAGCTCATGTCGTGGGGCAATGTTATGATGCTGAATTAAATCCCCATTTGTCTGTTTAGCCCAGAAATAAGTTCTGTGCCTTTAAAATTAGATCTGAGAGTGAAGGGAGGAAAAGCAGTGGAATTTTTTGCCACTGTATTCAAAAACAGAGATAATAGCTTCAGCTCTCTCTCTCTCTGCATGTTGTCTGCAACACGGACAGCAGGAGAGAGCTCTCCTTTGCTTTTAGTTAGTTTTTTTAGCTATCTGAAGCAAAGAAGTTCCCCAGACTGCAGCTTTTCTTTTTCTTTGAACTGATCAGCCTTGCTCTAGACCAAAAACCCAGAAAAACACAGAGAGCTCACACCTGTGACCCACCGGGGCTGAGGATGCGGCATTTTCCAGTACAAGAAGACCTGATAAGAGACTGAACAAGCTGAGCTACACCCCACGAAAAGGACTCTCTCTCTAAATCTATCATCTCTTCAGAACAGCAAAAAGTTCCATTTTTTTATTATTATTCATTTTCTCATATTTGTGAATACTTTGCTTGTTAAATAAATAGGTTTTTCTACTTTTCTTGAAAAAAAACTTGTCTCCCAAATAGGTGAGGGAAAGGGCTGCTTGAATTTACTTTCTAGAAGGACCCCTTCAAAGGTTTCCTCCCAAATTTTGCCCTAAATCAAGACAACCCCATTCCTGGCAACTGGGCATGAGAACTCTCAAAGCCTACAGCCCCACTCCAGCTGTTAGACCTCATGCGCACATGCAAACACACACACACTGGGTTCCTCCAGTAACTGGCCTTAGACACTCAGTCTATCCAGTTACTGGCATCTGAATCCCCTGGTCTTCCAGTTGCCTCAGACAGACACATGTACACACCAATAGGTCACTCCAGTGACTCATCTGGACTTATGGCCTTTCCAATAGCTCTCTCCAAGACCCACTGGTCTTTCCAGTAACTGCCCCAGACTTACCACCTCTCCAATATCTGGTTCCCAAGCCTCTCATCCTACTTTTCAGCTAGTCCAGTTTGAATTTTACTAGCTATTACACACACAACTGGAAGACACTCCAGTTGCTGAGACCTCAGGCTCAGGATCCCCTATAATTACATGATCCCTTCTGCTGGCATTTAGACCACTATGCACACATGCAAAATAAAAAAAAACTCCTCGTCTAAGAAGACTAGTTGAGGCATTTGATAAGAGAAGACACTGCACTGATCAGGCACAGGGCATGGCCAAACAAGTGTACTGACCAGCAACATGACTAGCCATTTTATCCCCTTAACCCTCTATTTTCCCATGCTTATTCCTCTCCAATCCATCTTGATACCAGCCTTCCATTGCCTTAGGGCCTTCCCTTAAGTACCATATACTGTCTTGTACAATCCCAAAATGCTCTTCCCCTGCAACCTATGAGTCCTATATCCCTGAAGGCAGAACACACACACACCCCCACATTCCCCAGAGTCGGCACAGTAATATAAGGGGAGCCTCTTCTGTTGATTCCTCTCAGCAGGTCTCATGCCCAGACAATGGTCTGACTTGCAAAACTAAGGGTTTGTCTGAACCCAAAATAATACAAGTGTATTGAAAAAAAAGTAAAAATTTATAGTAGAACATAAAAACCCTTATGCCAGATCATTAAAATATTACCCATGTTCTACCTTGAGGAATTCTCAAACATTTCCTTATAATGGAAACATAACAAAGAGAATGGCTTCACAACCACTCCCACTCATCATCACAGAGACTCTCTCTTTTCAGTCAGTTAACAAATCCACAGAAAATACAGTTGTTTACAAGGAAAAGCAATACTAGGAACATACTATCTTTAACATGGGAATTGTACAGTCTTTATAATAAAAAGCTTCAAGAACTTTAATGCCTACTTCAGTCAAGCTTTAAACTTGTTCTGCTCCTTTCCCCAACTTCTTTCTTTAACTCACTAGTGCACATGCTTCTTAGCTATCAGCTTGTACTTTCTCCAAATACACCACCCAAACATCTGCCTGTCATACCACACATCCATCTCGCTTTCTCTTGGTCTCATAAGCAATGGTCATCCCAATGGTTTCATGATTAAAAGTTCCTAATTTCTTTCCTGTTGGCATACACAGGAAGTATCCAAAAATATGATCCCATTCCAGTCTTGCATAATTTTTACATGCCAGAGTTGGTGAGGTGACAGTGGCAGCAGCAGCAACTGAGGTAAGTCCAAGGGTGAGGGTTAGATCAGGCTGTACAGGGGGGGTCACCAGCTCAGGAACAAATGAGCAGCATCCTCGAGCCTCAGCCTCATGCAGACCCAGAAGCCCCCAGCAGCCAATCAGATGAAGAGGGGTCCTTGCCAGAAGCATCTGTCATGGTTTGACACTGGCCAAACACTAGGCACCCACAAAAGCTGCTCACTCACCCTCCCCTGCCACAGCTGGGCAGAAGAAAGAAAAATTTAATAAAGTATTCATGAGCTGAGATAAAGACTGAGAGAAGACACTCCAAGGGCAAAACAGGCTCAACTTAGAGGTACAAAGTGAATTTATTACTAATAAAGTCAGAGAAGGATAATGAGAAGTAAAATAAGCCCTTAAAAACACCTTTTCTTCCCCCAACCCCTCCCTCCTTCCCACCAACAGTGCAGGGAGACAGGGAGTGAGGGTTTAGGTCAGTTTGTCACCTGAGGTTTTCTTCCACTATTCAGGGAGAGGAGTCCTTCCCCTGTGAAACCGTGGGGTCCCTTCCCACGGGAGACAGCTCTCTGTGAACCTCTACGATGTGGATCCGCTCTCATGAGCAGCAGCCCTCCCAAAACTGCTGTAGCATGGGTCACTCTTTCACGGGATGCAGGCCTCCAAGGACAGGCTGCTCCAGCTTGGAACCAGGGGCCCCCTCTCTCCACCAGGTCTCCCACTGAATCACAGCCTCCTCTGGGCATGCACCCACTCGGGCATGGGCACATCCCCCATGGGCTGCAGATGGATCTCTGCATCCCCCGTGGACCCCCATGGGCAGCAGCAGGACAGCCTGCTTCACCATGGTCATCACCATGGCCTGCAGAGGAATCTTGCCTCTGGTACCTGGAGCACCTCCTGCCCCTCCTTCTTCATTGACCTTGGTGTCTACGTAGTTGTTTCTCTCACATATTCTCACCTCCTGTTCTTCCCTAGCTGGAAAATTAAAACTGCATGCCCAATTGTGTTTTGATTTTCTTCTTAAATATGTTATCGCATAGGCATTACCACCATCTCTAATTGGCCCAGCCTTGGCCAATGGCACATCCATCTTCAGAGCCAACAGGGATTGGCTCTGCCAGACATGGTGGAAGCTTCTAGAAGCTTCTCACAGAAGACACCTCTGTGGCCCCTCCACTACCATAAACCAGGCCGTGCCAAACCAACACAACATCCAAGGGAGATTTAAATGGCTCTAGGGAGTGCAAGAAATCCAGAGCACAGCGAACAGGAGTGGGCAAACAGGGGCATGGCATGCAGTTAAAGGCATGGCATGTCAGTTTGCATAGCACTTCACACAGGAAGGATGAGCAGGAAGGGCTCCTCTCTGATCATCTGGGAGCAGCCAATAGAGGCAGCAAAAAGCCTTGGCAGTTGGTGGAGAAGAGCACAAAGAGATCCTTTCATCCCCAGCCTTATTAGCTGTCTTGGTCTGAAAGACAGGTATCTGCTAAGGAAGGCAAAAACCTCCCTTGGAATTATAAATATGACCCCCTTCCCTCTGAATTATAATAATTTTGAAATTAAGGGGCTTTCAGGTAAAGATATGAGAAAAGGAATAACAGTTCTTTACTAGTATGTGTATGTATAGCAAGGCAAACAAACAACAACAATGGTAACAACAACAAACAAGAGCAGAAAGCCCAATAAACAGTCTCTTCCTGCTGTTTAAGCAATTTCCCCTTTGGTGTAGTTACGGTCGCAGCAGGCAGAGGTGCTGGCGCGCTCTCAGACAGGCAGGGCAAGTGTGATGACTCCCGCTCGGCTGCAGGGGGTGCTGTGGCACGAGTCTGGGTTTCTCTACATGGACAACGGCAAATGGGCTCGGCAGAAGGGATGGAAATGGGGCTTCCATTACAAACCCTCAGGGGCAGCCGATTCCGGTGCCCCCTCTGGATAGCAAAAAGGAGCTGTAGCACGGACCTCGGACTAGCAAGGTGGGAAGGCAGGGATGAGCAAAGTCTTGGAGTGGTAGATGAGATGTATCAGAAACCTGGCAGCTGTAGCTGGAACCACGGGGCATCCTGGCAGGGCAGGGAGTGCAGAGCTACAATGTAGCGAAAACTCGGGAGCAGTTGAAATGAATAAAATGTAAGAAACTCTCATTTTTGACACAGTCTGTCAATTGTTAGGAAGGTTATGCTGTTTAAAACGTTATGCCAGTTGTGCCCTGTCTGTTAAGAAAGCTATGCTGTTTGTACCAAAATTTGTACCCTCAAAACCTTATTCCAAGTTGTACACACCCCCCCAAAACCCCAGGTTCCCTTCCCCTTCCGTCGGGCTAGGCTGTCGCCGTTCCCCGCCGGCTCCTCGAACTGCCGGCCCCGCCTAATAGGAAAATCCAAGGACTCCCATGGTGCTCCGCTCCAAACCGAAGTGCAGTTGCCGGCAAACGGACCCAAAAGCCACGACCCAGCACAAAATCCAGATGAAAGGGAGACACTACAACACCGAGAGGACCCTCAGCTACCTAGGGACTGATTCTGCTTCTGCCGCCTCGCCATGACCAGAAAAAGACTGGGAAAAGGTGACACCCCTAGACCACACGAGTCCAGTTGAGTTCCTGGGGACTCCCGCGAGACAGGAACTCCCGACTCTGCGGCGAGAGCAGCAGATTCGACTGGCACCTTCTCCTCAGCGGCGGCCCGAGCGAGAACGGCGACCCCTCGAGTTCCCCCTTGAAAGAGCTGACTAATAAAGGCCTTTCAAAGGAGCAGGTCTCCTGGCCCATTTTTAATATGCAGTACACCTGGAATCAATTGCCTCAGGTGTAGAAACACAGTCCCACTATTTGGCATGGACTAATCCAGGCTGCACTGGAAAAGGGTGAGGCTCCAGAACACTTGCATTGATGTCATCATATGGGGAAACACAGCACAGGAAGTTTTGGAGAAAAGTACGACTGTAAGCCCTCTCTATCTTGTGACAGAGAAAAAAAAATTATTTCAAATGGGGCCCTGAACAACAACAGCCTTTTGAACAAATTAAACAGGAGATTGCTCATGCAATAGCCCTTGGAGCAGTCGGGACAGGACAGGATGTGAAGAACCTGCTCTACACCGCAGCTGGGGAGAATGGCCCTTCCTGGAGCCTTTGGCAGAAAGTATCAGAGGAGAATCAAGGACAACCCCTGGGGTTCTGGAGTTGGGGATACAAAGGATCCAAGGCCTGTTACATCCCAACTGCATTTAGTGAAGGCCACTAGGTTAGTTAACGCTAGAGGCTCTTACCAGTTGAGCTGGCTCTGCCCAATCAGAACCCCTGCATACAGCAGGTGCAGATAAAGTTCCTGTGGTGTGTATGAGAAATATGTTAGGAAAGAGTTTGGATTAGTCCTGCTTCAAGCAAAGGAAAACCCATCTGCAGGATTCTTCTTGCTCAATGACCAGGATGCACTTGGTGGGTAATGCAAAAGGAGGGGGAAACACAATGTGTACCTCAAAGGGATTTGATTTTGTGTAAGAACCCTCGGTAATGTTGAATTGCCTATATAATACTGGTTGTTGAATTATACTGTGTCTTGGGGTGACTTTATGATACTGTATCCCTTATCGTCTGCTTTATGCCCAGACATGGGTCCTGTAACTTTAAGCTAGGTCTGGGAGAGGAGGGGAAGCCAAGGGAATTCTTCTGCTGTTTGTGTTCAAACACATCCTCCCCTGTTCCTTCTCAGCAGAGAGAGGGAGAGTTAATTGCTTTGCTTTTAGCTAGCTTCTTTTTTTGTTAGCTGAGGCAAGAAGTTTTCCTGGGACTACATACAGCTTCTCCATTGACTTCTGTGGCTTCTTCTGGAACTGTTCAGCTTTGCTCTGGTCCTAGAACAGACCATCACTGGGAGCTGGCTAGGAGGTCCCGGGATGCCGCATCCTGGCTCCAGCCCTCAGGAGGAGCCGAGACACGCCTACAGAAAGACCTCGAATCCACCAGCTCACCAGCTTTCTCTACAGCAAGAAGGTTTCAATATTTAACATTATTCTTTTTTTCCCCATGCCTGTGTGCACTCTGTGTATGTGTTAAATAAATAGGTTTTTTCACTTTCCTCCAAGAAATTCCTTTCGTAACAGTGGTGGGGGAGGTAGTGCTGAAACCTACCTTCTTTAGAGGAGACATTCATTTCATGACGTTTCCTCCTAAACTTATCTCAAACTGACACATACTGCCACTGTATACCATAAACCCCAGTCAAGGACAAAATGAACTCGACCCAAATCTTGAGGGATGGTCAGTGACTACTGAAATAATACCTGTGCTTGTGTATATTATTTTTTGTATATATCTATACATGCATATAGTTCAAAAGGTATTAATTTGAGCATGACATAGATGGTATAGAATAAGGGGTGGAATATGTTCTAGTTACAGGGATAGGAGGCAGAGTCCAAATTGTGAGAGAGGGCATGTGGGACTGGGGGTTAGGACCACATGGCTGATAGGCACCAGGAGAGGAATAGCCTGTCATACACCACCACTGCCAGGGCCACCACAGCTGCTGTTGGGGGCTACTTACAGCTTTTGCCAGCCACTGCCATGTGGGAACTCACATCAGCATCTTTGCAGAGTAAATCCTTTCATACCTTCCAGGTTTTGTTTTGCCCCTGCTCCCCATTGTTTTGTCTGTCTGGAGAAGGTGTTCAACCGTGGAAATTCGTTTGGCACAGTACTTTGTTCTCCGGAGCCACATGGCACTTTTGTTTTTGCGGGGGGGGGGGGGGGGGGGGGGGGGGGGGGGGAGGGAATGAGGTGGCATTTTGCCTTTGCTGGTTTTGTAGGTAAACCATTTTCTTCTGAACTGTTGTGTTGTTTGCAATTTTCACCTAAGTAAAATTGTGACTTCTGTTTTAAACCTCTCACAGTCTTGTTTTCTTTGTTTTCCCCTCCACTGTCATGGGGAAGGGAAGGAGGGTATCAAGCAGTTTGTTGGGTTTTGGGGTTTTTTTTTAAACCATTACACAGTCCAGCTAGTTTTCCACCCAGCTTATCATGCACTTCACCAAATTTGAGAGGTATGCAGACCACGTCAAGTGTTTCTAAAGTCAACATATACCATTTTTTCCCTTGTCCACACAGCCAGTCATGCAGGGAGGGCGATCAGGCACAACTTATCCTTGATGAACCCGTGCTGACTGCTCGCAATCACCTTTTTGCACTTTATATTCTCAGATATGACTTCCAGGAGGATTTGTTCCTTAACTTTTCTAAGGACTGAGGCAAGGCTAACTAGCCTGTAGTTTCCCAGATCCTACTTGAAAATTTAAATAATGTTTTGAGTTTTTTTTCCTCCCCAAGTCATCTGCCAATCACCATGGCCTTTCAGAGAAGACAGAGTGGGCTCACAATAACATGAGCAAATTTCCTCAACGCCCTCAGGGGCATCTCATCTGGTCCCACAGACTTGTAACTCTGAAATTTGCTTAAGTGGTCCCTAACTTAATCCTTGTCTACTGTGGGAAATATTTCACTCTGGCAGACTCACTAGGCTCTGGTACCTGAGAGGCCAGAAAGCAGATCTTACCAGTAAAAACCAAGAGTCCTGGTTTCAGCTGGAAGAGAGTCCATTTTCTTCTTAGTAGCTAGTACAGTGCTGGGTTTTGGATTCAGTATGAGAATAATGTTGATAACACACAGATGTTTTGGCTGTTGCTCAGCAGTGCTCACCCTGAGTCAAGGGCTTTGCAGTGTCTCATGCTCTGCCAGTGAGCAGGTGCACAAAAAGCTGAGAGGGAGCATAGCCAAGACAGATAACCTGAACTGGCCAAAGGGATATGGATATTCCATAACAGAGAGCTGGAAGTGGTTAATCACTGCTCGAAGACTGGCTGGGCATCAGTCAGCAGGTGGTGAGCAATGGTACTGTGCATCACTTCTGTTTCTTGGGTTTTATTCCCCCCTCTCTCCTTTTCATTACAGTTAATTATTATATTTTATTTCAATTATTAACCTGTTCTTATCTCAACCAAAAAGTTTTACCTTTTTTTACCCCCAGTTCTCCTCCCCATCCCACTGCAGGGGGAGAGTGAGCAAGCTGCTATGTGGTACTTAGTTGCCAACTGGAGTTTTCCCTTTCTCTTAATTTAAGGCTAATCTTATAGAACATTGATTATTCTTCACAGAATCACACAATATTCTAAGTTGGAAGGGACCCACAAGGATCAAGTCCAACTCTCAAGTGAATGGCTCATAATTAAACCATGACACTAAGGCAAAGTAGCATCTAGTAGCAAATTACCTCAGCCTTTTACATGTTCATGGAGAAGAAAACCGTGCCTTTTGCTGCCCATATAACCCTTCCTGCTGTCCTCCACATCCCTCTCTAGTTGCAACTCCAGCTGATCTCAGGCCTTCCTAACTCCATCCCTGCATGCTCAGACAGTGTTCTGGGCACTTCACATCTCTATAGAGACTTTTGATACACTCAAGATCACCCTAGCATTACCATTGGCATCCATGTGCATGAGCAAAAAGGGATAGATGAGTCTGCTCTTTCTGCCACTGTCCAAATCCAGGTCCGTGATAGGCAACAAGCCTCCCAAGACTGCAAGTCAGGCTAGCAGATGAGCACCTCATTCCCTCACAAGAGGTTTCCAACCATCAGCACCCTCCACTTACTCTCATGAGGAATCTTTCATAATTCATTTTTTCCACTAAAAATTAAGATTGAGGTGAAACTATTATGCTTTTTTAATTAGAGTATGTGTGGAAACCCTTCCTATGAAAATAAAAATCTGATCCACAACAAAAACATTATGCAGCTACATTTTTAGTCTAATGCAGCTAGAAGATACATCACTGCCTACAGCTGAAAAAAACCCAAATTCCTAATTCTGTCAACGCCAGACAGCAGCAGATCAACATACTGTAAACAACAAACAGAAATACAATTTCATTAGCCAACAAATCATATTAGGAAATTTCATTACAAGAAGAAAGAATTCACTTTAATTTCTAAAAAACAGAAGAATCACATAAAAAGACAACGAACATCTATTTCTGCATGTCTAGAAACTGAAAACTCATTAAGATCACTACTTAGAGCATTTTTATTTGGGGGATAATGACTCCAAAGTAGTTCCATTAAAATAGTCACTGTGGTTTTATTCTCAACATAAATCCCTTTCAAAAGGCTTAGTATGGGACCCCAAATTTAGTAACTAACTGAACAAAACATACACACCAAGTTTTAAAAATTAAAACATTGAACTTGAAATAAAAAAGCCTTTTTCTTAAATTTAAGTGATTCTATGCTACAGAGATATTCCTTTATTTGCTGAACTAGCTTTCTGAAAATACAAACTTTATTTTACCATTACATTGAAATATAAAATGCAACATTGTAGTTAATAAATCATTGCATCAAGACACATGTATCCCACTCCATAGATTGAGATACAAGCAAAGAGAGCATCAAAATCTAGGTCTCAAGATTCCTAATTGTATACTCAGACCTCAAGGTACAACTACAAAAAGAAAAGGAACAAAATAGTATAATATTATTTAATATTATTTTAACAGGTTGAGGGGCCAACAGCTGTAACAGAAGTTTGACAAATCTACATAAGGACAACTATGATTTCAGTGACCTATCTACTAGAAAAGCTTACAAAATTATTGATAATTAGGAAATTTCAAATACAGCTAGAAATCAAGAAACAGCTCTGTCAATTATGCCTTTTATATGATGCAGTCACATAAAAAAAATCAAAATTATCTAAGATTCCCCTTGATCTTTAAGTCAGTATATTTTAGTCTCATTCACTTATTCACAGAAGCAAGATTTTTTTAAATCTAATATTTAGCTAAAGAAATTGGATAACAACTGAGATACAAGTTAGCAGTTTGGACTTAAAAATCTGCTATGTAGCAAAATAGGAGCAAGTAGTTCTGATAAATAATAGGAGAGAATATAGATTTGGTTGAGGTTCACAACTGAGCAATGTGGTAAAAACTGCCTATAGAAGCCAGGATACAAAAAAAACCAGTCCAGAGATCACAATAATGTCACAACACAGGAAAAGTACATGTCTCTGATCTGCATATAAAAGCTAAGAGGAAAAACAATGCTGTAAGTTAGTTCAGAAGAAAGGTCCAGCATTCTCTTGCTGCAAGCATAGTATGTTTGTCCATATATTGACCAGTAAGAAGTAGAAAGGAAATCAGAGGCTCAGGAAGAAAACCTAGATAATAAACAGAGGGGACATGCTAGAAATAAAGAAAAAAACCACGAGGTAACAGTATAGAACTGTTATAAGTATGGGAGAATTAATTCGTGTTTTATAGAAATATATGGTATTGAATCATTTTAATTCCACCAAATAAAAAGTAATCGTGAAACTGCAAGCCTCTGCCGGGAACAGGGGAAGCCACACATTTACAACAGAAAGAAGAGTGTCTCCACCAGGAGATGGGTCCTCTCTGAAGGTGAGATTGTCAATGACCCAGTGATCAACACCTGATGAAAATCTTATCTACATTGGCCTGGGTGTGCATTCCAATACTCCTGTAAATGTAATCAGATGTCCAGCCCTGCCCAGAAAGCTATTCATCGGACCCGGATCGGCAGACAGAGAGAAAAGAAATATGAATATGAAACAATGACTGAGTGGACAATGGGATGAGGCAACCTTCTTTCTGGCTGGAAAAACTGTATATAAACCAGCCCTGCGAAAGCAGACTTTGTGAACTGGGGAGATTCTGTGCGAGAGAGAGAGAGAGGCCGAATCTGCAGTTCACCCAGCATCGATCCCGGGCTCGATGCTGTCTTTTGCTTGTGGCTTTTTCGAATCTCTATTTTGCAATATTTCTTAATAAAATGGCATATTGATGAAATTGGGCTGATCACTTATTACAAATTGGTGACCCTGACGTGATCCAATTTTGGGGTCCATGGGTCCCCTGTTTTCCAATCGGGAGACACCCCGCTGATTAAGCAGCCAAACGGAGCGGGGAAATCCCTTGGAACCAATTAGACACTGAACCAATCAAAAGAAAAAGCCACAACCAAAAAGGGGATAAAAGCTAGTTTAAGAGCTCTCAGAAAACTCAGGGGAGACCTGGGTAAGGGGTCTTCAGAGGTGCTGTGGCATAATTTCACTCATAAAACTCTACGTGCACGAAGAATCCACGCGGGAAAAGGGATCAGTAAGTACTGCGTGGTTGAGTGAGGAGTGACTGAGTGTGAATGAGACGTGATTTTATCGCAACCCAAGTGTGGACCTTGCGATCGCAGTTCCGTAATCCCGCGAGGGACACGGTCGGTCAAAAGGGAAGCGGCTGTTCCACGTAAAGTCCGAATCCTGGGAGAGGGGTTCGAATATCGGTCACGGGAAGGCTGAAAGGGAAGGGATGTTCTTGGGGGAACGAGAACTGGAAAACCTTTCAGTTTAGGACCAAGGAGGTCCGGGAGAGAAATAGAGAGCTCGTTACCAGGTAAAAATCCCTCAGGTCGGTCCCCTACAGGATTATTAGCCTGGTAATACCAGATAAAAATTAGGTTAAATATGGTACCAGCTAAAATTCAAGTGTTTGTGTGAGTGATTAAACAGGATTTAGTTTAAATCCAGAAAAATTTAGCGAGAGTAGGTAGAACTGCAGCAGTTCCCAGGAAAGACAGGACAGAGAAAGAATAAAATCCAGGAAAAACCGCGGAAAAATCTGCGAGAGAGACAGAGGGTGGATATTAGGTTCTTCCCGGTAAAAAAAAACCCACCACAACCCAGAGTGATATGTGGGAGCCTTTAGATAGATCTCTCATCACCGTATCTAGCTTTTACCCCAACCCGCACAAACCCATGCTTCACCCCCCCCCCCCCCCCCGGACCCCCGCTCCAAACCTTGCAGGCGGCTCAAGCCCCGCCCCCCCCCCGATGGCTTCAGCGTCTCCGCCAGGCTGCAGCTCCCACAGGCAGGAGGTGCAGTCTCCACTCACACACTTCCCAGCCCCGGGGATTCCTACCTCCGCCAGGCCCAGCTCCTGTAACCTAACCCTCTCTGGCAGGCTCACTGCCGCTGCCACTACAGACCTTCCCCGCCCCTAGAGCACCTGCCGCTGGAGCTAGATCCGGTCCCAGCCCCACACGCCCCAAAAATCTGCCGAGAGCAGATTCTACCCCACCAGCTAGGAGAAAAAGAAAGTGCTGGTCTCAGCCGTCAGGGAAGAGCAAAAAGACATTCCCCCCCCCCCCCCCCCCCAGAGGGAACCCTGGTAATCAGAGGGAAATCCCTGAATGGTTTTACTGTAAGAAAAGGGGGCACTTCAAAAAAACCAGGACTGCAATAAAAGAATAAAAGATGAAAAGATGTTTCAGGAGGACTAGGGGTATCGAGGGTTTTTTATTTTGGGGTCCAGAATATCTAAAAAGCCCTTGATAAAGTTGAAATTTGGACCCCAAGAAAGAAAAAGTCCCGGTAATTAAAAATATAAAAATAGAATCAAATACCAAAATTTCCTTAAGAAATATGTTGTTAATTGAAGAAACTTATTACAATTTGTTGAGACAAAACTTAGTAGTAGCCCTTGGAATTATTTTGATCATAAAAGATTCACAGTTGGTAGTAAGCTTGTATAAATTGACCACTGAAGATGAAAATAAGATAGATCCAAAAGGTCCAGCATATGCAAAGGGAAGCAGTGAGGTTGAAAATGGAACCCATTTTTATAGAAATAGAGAGACCAGAGAATCTGATTAGGATAAAGAAATACCCCATTTCTATGTAGGAAACAAAGGACTAAAAGTCTCTAAATCCAAATTATAGTTTGCTGAACCTGAGGTAGAATATTAGGGACATTAAATTACAAAAGGGAAAAAAGAAATTAGATCCAGAGAGGTTAGGCAATTATTAGGACTTTTGGGATAATTGTAAGCAATGGATTGAAGGACACAGTGAGAAGGAAAATTATTGTAAGGAAAAAAAAAAAAAAAGGTTTGTAGATGGGTCAGCAAGGGTCATAGAGGGGAAAAGGAAATCAGAATATGCTCTCGTGGATGATAGATCTGGAGAAATAGTGGAATTAGATCCTTTAAGTGCTAATTAGTCGGCACAGCCTTGTGAATTATGGAATATTACAGGCATTAAAAGAGTTGAAAGGAAA
Source organism: Sylvia atricapilla (assembly GCF_009819655.1). NCBI lineage: Eukaryota > Metazoa > Chordata > Aves > Passeriformes > Sylviidae > Sylvia > Sylvia atricapilla. Next base: position 18,157,285 of record NC_089173.1, on the reverse strand, counting down.
GAAAGGAACTGTTTTCACCAATTCTAAACATATGTTTGAAGCAGTTCATACATTTGAGAAAAATTTAATAAAAAAGAGAGAATTAATCAGCACTCGTGGAAGAGGGCTGGTTCATGAGGAATTGATAAAACAAATCCTAGAAGCCATAAAAGAAAAGGCATCAAGTAGGGATGCAATTCCAGACTAGAGAAAATAATCTAGCAAATAGAGAAGCTAAAAAAGCAGCTCTCCTTATGGTAAATGCCCCAGGCATCGAGGAGGGCAAAATACAGGAATATCCCTTGTGTCCGTCTCAGATTGGAGGAAAATAGGAACAATGAAAGCTACCAGGTGGTAGAAAACTAGTATCTCAAGAATACACCAGGAAAATTTTAAAGAGACTTCATCAGCAAACTCATTGGAGGGCACAAGCTCTGGCAGAACAGGGTTTTTTAAAAAAAATTTTTTGGGTAGAAAGGAATTTATGAATGAGCCAAAGAGGAGGTACAAGGGTGCATGATATGTCAGAAGATAAATTGAACTAGAGCACGCCAGACAATCTTGAGGGGCCGTCCCTTAGCTTATCACCCATTTGGAAGGGTTCAGGTAGATTTTACTGAGTTACCCAAGGCAGGGAGATATAGATATCTGCTAGTTTTTGTGAACCAATTAACCCACTGAGTGGAGGCATTCCCTAGTGCATGGGTCTCAACTCAAACAGTCTCTAAGATAATATTAGAAGAAATTGTACATCGGTATGTTATTATAGATGCTATTGATTCACATCAGGGTACTCGCTTCACTTCAAAAATTATTAAGCAACTAGCAGAGGCTTTGTGAATTCGATGGGAATATCATACCCCGTGGCACCCTCAGAGTTCAGGGAGGGTAGAAAGAATGAATCAGACTCTGAAAGCACAATTGTCAAAATTAATGATAGAAACCAAAATGTCTTGGGTAAAGTGCCTCCCCCTGGCTTTGCTAAATGTTAAAACCCAACCACATATGGAGACTGGGCTATCTCCTTTTGAGATGCTTTATGGAATGCCCTATGAGCATGGAATGCTGGTGGGTCATCCCAAGATAGAGGATAACCAAATACAGCCTTACCTTATAGCTATTAACAAGAACCTCCAGGAACTCCGGAGACATGGACTTGTAACACAGAGCACCTCCTTTGGATTTGCCATACACAAAATACAACCAGGAGACAAGGTGCTAATAAAAACTTGGAAGGAGGTCCCTTTAACACCTCACTGGGAAGGTCTTTTTCTAGTCCTTTTAATCACAGACACTGCAGTTCAAACCGCTGAAGAAGGTGAACCCATACTTCTAGGATGAAGAAGATCATATGCAGGGAGGAGAAACCTGAGTGGAAAGTGACTTCTTCCCCAGGAGACCTGAGGATAAGGCTTCATCAGCGCACCAAATAACCAAAGGAAACACAATAAGTTGTTTACAACCAGGATGTCCATGCTATCCATATATTCATTTTAAATGTGGTTATTGTTGTGAAATCTGGGTTGTCCATTGTGTAAGGGGATATAAACCCAGGAGTTTGTGTAAAAAGTGTTTGGAGGATGAACTAACCCTGACTGACCGTATCTTATTAATCGCTACAGACTTGGGTCTACTGGAGTTAGATTCTCCAGAGTGGTTTTACATATATCAAAAGGGGGTAAAGGGAAAATTGGAATCGAAAGCACAAGTCCTAGCAGTCAAGTGCCAAAGGTCAAATAAAGTGCCCTGTATCACTGATACAGTAAAGTTATCCAGGTGGGGCACCTTTAAGAAGAGGTATACAGCTCAGTCCAATTATGGAACCCCTGAAGAATACCTCTGCTGCTGAGAAGATGGTTTACCCCGCCACGCCACTGGTTGCAACCCAGTGGGTGCAGGCAAAGGCAGAGGAGTACACCTGTGGGGGGGAATCCTGACCGTCCTAAACCTAGTTGTGTGCCAAATGGTTGGCCTGCCTTTGGAGAATCAGCTCAGCACTGAGAGGCAGAGCCCAGTGAATGACTGTTAAGTGTGCTTGAGAACTATCCTGGAGAGACCAGCAACAACTAAAAATTATGGCATACCAAGCCAAACATAATTGCAAGAATGACTAAGAAAATGGGTATTGCACCTAAAATGGCACTCAGTTTAATGTGTCAATTGGAAGGCTTTGCCACAGCACAAGAGCGATGCCTAAGAATGAGCAGTCAGTTACCATCTGAAAGGGGAGAAACCTTAACCTATGCAGTATATAAATGGGATACAGAGAGGATACCTGCTATCCCTGTTTGTAACCAGTCTAATCGTTCAGTGTGGATTTGAGGTAGGAAGGAATCTACTTTTCAAATTAACAAATTGTGTTATGATAGTAATCAGCTAGAAATGTGTGGGATAAATGGAAGGACTCACTGGGTAAGGAAGAATTTAAAATATAATAAGTCATCCCTTAATAATGAGACTGTCATACTGGATCTCCTAAAATGATGAGAGGGTATGTTTAAAAAAAACCCTTTTTGCTTTTTGAAAAATGAAGAGGGATTGCATCCAGAGACAAGGCTAATAAAGGTGGCTCAAGAGGTAAAAGACAGGGATTAGAAGCAAAAAAGAAAAGAGTGGAACAGGAGAGATTAAAACAAACAAACAAACAAAAACACTTTGAGTGAGCAGTATGAACAACTGGAGAAACAGTATCGTGATTAGGGTTTGCTTGCTACAGGTGAAAACTTGCTTATAAAGTTAATGCAAGAGATAGCCACTGAATTTGGTTTATCAAATTGCTGGATCTGTGAGGGACTAAAATCAGCTGAAAAATGGCCTCGGAAAGGGGAGAGTCTAACTCCGGAGCAACTCTTAAAATGGGACAATGCCCAAATATCAAAAACAATGTTACAGCCAGAAGGGTGGATTTTGGATCAGAGAGTAACTGGAACACTCTGCATCAGCAGAGAAGGCAGGGAATATACTGAAGTAGTAGGATATACTTCCTGCACGTCCACCTTAGCTGTAAATTCAGATAACAAAACCAAGGTTTGGCAGCCTGAACCTACGATTAGTTATTGGAGTAAAAATAAAGGACAAAATTGTGATTAGATCGAAAAATTTGACTCTGTTGGCATAAAGGCTCCGGGGTTAACCCTTACCAATCCTTAGACAACTTGAGAGAATACTGGAAGGACCCAGGAGTCACTAATAGTAAATGGAAAGCTCCAGGGGGGATATACTGGATATGTGGGAAAAAGGCATACAGTGAATTACCCCACAAATGGAAAGGGTCATGTATTTTAGGTATGATCAGACCCTCCTTCTTTACATTAACTCGATCAGAGAGTAATTTGCTAGGTGCACCACTGTTTGAAACTTTGCAAAGAGAAAGAAGAGAACTAAAGCAAGAATTACCTATGGCTGGTGGACATCATAAATGGGGAAATGAGGACTGGCCGGCAGAAAGGATAATAGAATATTATGGCCCTGCAACTTGGGCCCAGGATGGAAGTTGGGGATACTGTACCCCAATTTATTTGCTAAATAGATTGATTCGACTTCAGGCTATGGTAGAAATTGCATCAAACCATACCTCCGATGCTCTAGAACTCCTAGCTAAACAACACACTCAAATGCGGGTCTTTGTCTATCAAAATTGAATAGCTTTAGACTATCTGTTAAATGAAGAAGGGGGAGTTTGTTGCAGGAGTGAAGACAGGGTGAGCAATTCCAGACTGAGTCCTAAGGCCTATGGGCCTCTATTGTTACCAAAATATCAGAAAATCATATAGCAGTAGTTATGCTAAGGCTTCTTGGCTAGCATTAGGGCACAAGGCCTTGGGAAAGTAGCCTGGGAAGGTGCTGGGTCTGTGGAAACAATAATCAAAGGGATTAGCAAAGCATGAAGAACATGCTGTAAGGGAAAACCATCTTAAAGATAAAGTTTGAAATATCACTAGGAGGGGGTCTAGTGACGGGGGAAGGTAAATTTTGGTAATTAACCTAAAGTTTTAAATAAGACAAGCATGTAGAATTTATTACTTTAGAAGTCTGTTACCTAGTAGCTGAACGTCATTGCTTTATCAAAATTTTTTTTCTGTTTGTAATCTTTGTAAAAAGGTATAAAAACCTGAGTCTTGATGAGGGTCTTTGGGAATCCTGATTTAGGACGTTGGTCCCCAGGTCCCCGGGCCCCAAATAAAGCACGACATAAACTGACTCCTTGTTAGTTTGTGTTTTAACTTCGTTCCGGGCAACAGTTTTCTGGCGACCGCGGCAGGACTCCGAAGGCTGCTGGGGCGGTTCGCGAGCTGATCAACTCCATGCCGGCACCAGGTGATTTCTGGGGAGACATCAACCCGTGCCCGACCCCGCGCCTGACGGACGACTGTGAGGTAAGCCCGACAAGTGCTTTATTCCTCTAAATAAGGGTGTTGCCCTATAAGACGGGAGAGTAAATTCCCGCAGGGCTGGGTAAAAAGACGTCTGTGGTTGTGGTAAAAGCCTAGGCGCTGGCCGTAAGACACGGCAAGGAAGCTGTGCAGGACCAGCACTTGCCGCTCGTAGTGACGAGAAAAGGCAAGAATTGGTGGAATTGGTGGAATAATCAAGTTGTGTGAGTGAGATAATAAAATTGTGAGTGAGTGTTTGTTGATTAAGTGTGTCATGATGCCGTTTAAAAATTTCAAAGCATTGGCGTCCGTAGGTATGGAGATCCCCGATGATTCTCCACTTGGATGCTTGCTGAAAAATTGGAAAGTGGGTAATTTTGGGCAAGAACTGTGCAAAAAGAAATTAATGGACTATTGTAATTACGTTTGGCCACAATATGAGACTGGGGGAATGCAATGGCCCCGGAATGGTACTTTGAATTCTGATATTATTACTCCTTTGATGCACTTTTTGCGGAATAATGAGAAATGGGATGAGATACCGTATTTGGATTTGTTTTATTATTTGCAAGGAAAGCCGGAGTGGCAGAAAGAGTGTGGTTTGTTGGTGTTGAATGTTACTGCAGATGACAAATGTTTAGGTTGTAAAAGCAGGGAAAATTGTAAGTGCTGTTCTGTCACATTCAAAGAACCTGAGGAGGATGTTTCAATGCTGGTAGCACCCAGTGCTCCTCCTCTGGAATCCTCAGACGAGGGAGATTCAGAGGAAGAGGACGGTAGAGAGAAAATGAGGGAAAAGGAAAAGCCTAGAACTCCTTTATCGGAAAGGACCAGGAGAGGTCGGGTAGGAGGGAAAGGGGGGAGGATGGTACAACCCTCTTTGATGGCTCCTTTGCGAGAAGCGGTAGGACCGCAGGGGGACAGGATAATGGTAAAAGTGCCCTTTTCCCCGAATGATTTATTGGAAACAATCAGCTGGTTCGTATCGCGAGGACCCGGATCGGGTCGCACGAGTGGTAAAAATGGTTATAAAGACTCAAAACCCTGACTGGAATGATTTGCAGGTATTGTTAGATACAGTTATGGACTCCACTGAAAAAGAAATGGTATTTAGAGTAATGTCTGAAAAGGCTCGGGAAATGCTACGATTGCGAGTAGCAGATGGCACTTTAAATGATTTAGTGCCCAGGGAGGATCCGGAGTGGGATCCCAATTCGACCGGAGGATACCAGAGGTTGAAGGCTTACCAGGAATTATTGATTGAAGGGGTACAGGCGGGGATCCCAAAAACATTAAATTGGTCAAAGTTGTATTCGGTGCGGCAGGAAAAGAACGAGTCCCCATCGGCTTTCCTGGAACGGTTGAAAGAGGTTGCTAGGCGATTTACTAATTTAGAAGTAGAGGAGGAATCAGGGAAGTTACAGCTGGCATTGATATTCATAGGACAGTCACAGGAGGATATAAGGAAGAAATTACAAAAGTTGGAAGGGGAAGAAACTCGGAATTTGGAGAAATTGTTGGAAGTGGCGTGGAAGCTGTATAATAATCGTGAAAAGGAAACTGCTAAAAGACAGCAAGCTAGCATGTTGGCTGTGTTGCAGCAAGCTGCTGAAGGAACTTTCCGAGGGAGAGGAAGAGGCCGTGGTAGGGGCAGAAGAGGAATGGGTATGGTGGCAAATGGTGGGAGAGGGGGATTTGGAATGGCAGGGCAGACTGGGGGACGATCGAGACTGGGATTTGACCAGTGTGCCCTATGCAAAAATCAAGGACATTGGAAGAAATGAATGCCCCCTTAATGGAGGTATGGGAGATAACGGGGTGGTGTCCATGGGGAGTCCGGGCCAACTGAGTGACGGGAGTCCTTTCCAAAGAGGACCGCAAGGTGTCGCTCCAGCCTTTATGATGGGAAGCTATCAGAACCAAAGCTGACTAGACCGAGATTTAAAGGTGATTCTGGAAATAGAGGGGGAACCACTGGAATTTCGGGTAGATACGGGAGCCACATACTCAGCTATAAACACACAGGTCGGGCCATTAAGTGATTCTAAAATCCAAGTGGTTGGGGTAACAGGTCAAATAGAAGAACGACCATTTTTGCGACCTGTGGACATTAAATTTGGGGGGAAAGAATTTGACCACCAGTTTTTGTATATGCCCAATAGCCCTGAATCTTTATTAGGAAGGGACTTGCTGTCTGTGTTGCAAGCAAAAATAACATTTGAAAAAGGAAGGGCGAAATTAGAAATACCAGAAGAAAACATATCTAAACTGTTTTTGGTTAGGGAAGTGGAGTCAGTAGAAGTCCCCAAAGAAATAGAGTTGGCTGTGGTCCCCTGGGTATGGGAAACAGGTATTCCGGGAAAATCTAAGGCTGCACAACCAGTAGTAGTGGAATTAAAAGAAGGAGCCAGCCCAGTAAGAATAAAGCAATATCCTTTAAAATTGGAAGCAAAGAAAGGAGTGGCCCCGATGATATCCCAATTCCTGACCATAGGTATTTTGCAGGAATGTGAATCTGAGTTTAATACTCCCATTTTCCCAGTAAGAAAACCAAATGGTAAATATAGGTTAGTCCAGGATCTAAGGGCCATTAATAATATCACTAAGGACATTCATCCAGTGGTGGCTAATCCTTATACCTTGTTAACATCTGTGTCAGAAAAATTTCAGTGGTTCTCAGTAATTGATTTAAAGGACGCGTTCTTCTGCATCCCTTTGGCATTTCAAAGCAGGAAATATTTTGCTTTCGAGTGGGAAGACCCAGAGACAGGGAGGAAGAAACAACTCACTTGGTGTCGTCTGCCTCAAGGATTCAAAAACTCACCTACAATATTTGGGAATCAATTGGCTCGGGAATTAGAAGAATGGAAGACAACACAGGTAAAGGAGTCACCTTTCTCATTTGTGATTTTGCAATATGTAGATGATATTTTTCTTGCTACTGCAGATAAGGAGATTTGTTTGAAGTTGACCATCGATCTGCTGAACATGCTAGGTCAGGCTGGATACCGGGTGTCCAAAGAAAAAGCGCAACTGGTAAGATCACAAGTTATCTACTTAGGATGTGAAATTTCTCAAGGAGTGCGTAAGTTGGGGGTCAATCGAATTCAGACTATCTGTGCTATCCCGACCCCACGAAATCATCAAGAATTGAGGTCATTCTTGGGAATGGTGGGGTGGTGCAGGTTGTGGATCCCTGATTTTGGATTAAAGGCCAAACCTCTCTACGAGGCTGTGAAAAATCCCGAACTGAAATGGGGCAAGATTGAGGAAAAAGCATTCCAGGCCCTCAAACAGGCACTGAGAGAAGCTCCGGCACTGGGATTGCCTGACCTCAATAAAGATTTTCAACTCTATGTGACCGAGAGGCAGAAATTGGCATTGGGAGTGCTCACCCAAAAATTGGGATCATGGAAACGCCCGGTAGGATACTTTTCCAAACAATTGGACTCAGTTAGTGCTGGATGGCCAGGATGCTTGAGAGCAGTGGCCGCAACAGTACTACTGATACAAGAAGCCAGAAAATTAACTCTTGGAAGAAAAATGGAGGTATACGTTCCCCATATGGTGTTGACTGTTTTAGAACAAAAAGGGGGGCATTGGTTATCCTCAAGCCGGATGTTACAATACCAGGCATTGCTGAGAGAGCAAGATGATATTGAACTAAAATCGACTAATCATCTTAACCCAGCAGAATTCTTAAGAGCAGAAGAGGAAACTGGAGAACTGGCACATGACTGTGTGGAAGTCATTGAGCAAGTATATGCCAGCCGAAAGGACTTAAAAGATGAGCCCTTGGAGAATCCCGATTGGGAACTGTTCACGGACGGATCAAGCTTTATGGAGAATGGAACCAGGTATGCTGGGTATGCGGTGGTCACCTTGCAACAAGTGATAGAGGCCAAAGTTTTGCCTCCTGGGACCTCGGCCCAGAAGGCTGAAGTCTGGGCCCTAACACGTGCTCTCATATTAAGTCAAGGGAAGAGGGTAAACATATGGACAGATTCTAAATACGCCTTTGGGGTGGTACATGTTCATGGTGCCCTTTGGAAAGAGAGGGGCCTGCTGAATTCCCAAGGATCATTAATTAAACACCGGGAAGAAGTAAAAGCTCTTTTAGAACCTATCCATAAGCCACAGGCTGTTGCTGTGATGCATGTGAGAGGACACCGAAACGAGGAAGGGAAAGCATTCCAAGGGAACCAGTTGGCAGACCGGACGGCCAAGCAGGCAGCCCGAGAGGTATGGACTCAGTTGGTATTACTGCCCACACGAATCAATCCAGCCACATCGTTTATGGATCAACGACCCCTTTACTCGCCAGATGATGAAAAATTGGCAGCATTTGTTCAAGCTCGGAAAAATTTAAGAGGATGGTATGTAACTTCTACTGGACAGGTGGTACTGCCTCAGAGGATCATGAAAACAGTTTTGGAAATAGAACATAATAAATGCCATTGGGGAGCAGAGGCGCTGACAAAATTTTTGAAAAATGAGATAATCTCTAACCAGATGCTAACAATGGCTAAAAGGATCAATGCTATGTGCCCTTTGTGTATTAAGAACAATCCAGTGGTAAGAAAACAGGTGCAAATGGGTAAAATACAAATTGGACCACAGCCTGGAGACTATTGGCAAGTAGACTTTTCTGAGTTACCTAAAGCACAGGGGTATAAATATTTGTTGGTTTATGTGTGTACCTTTTCGGGATGGCCAGAAGCTTTCCCTTGCAGAACAAATCAGGCTAAAGAAGTAGTTAAAACGTTATTGAGAGAAATAATCCCTAGATTTGGGGTGCCATTAGGGCTATCATCAGACAGGGGTCCTCATTTTGTGGCAGGAATTGTGCAGGAGATAGCTAGGATGTTGGGAATCATGTGGAACTTACATACTCCATGGAGGCCTCAATCGAGTGGACAGGTAGAGAGGATGAATCAGACACTAAAAGGGCAGATCAAGAAAATATGCCAGGAGGCCAAAATCCAGTGGCCACAAGCTTTACCACTGGCCCTACTAAGAATAAGAATCAAACCGAGGGAGAAGGTTGGTGTAAGCCCATACGAGATTCTGTATGGCAAACCTTACCATGCATCCACCTATCAGGGAAACCCTCATTTGGTAGGAGATCAAGTGCTGATGAACTATGTGCTGTCACTAAACAAAACTCTTACAGCCATCCGAGGAGCTCTGCAGTGGAACCGCCCATTGCCGTTGGAAAATCCCGTTCACGACATTGTTCCCGGAGATCAGGTGTATGTGAAGAATTGGAACGCTGAGCCATTAAAAGAAACATGGGACGGTCCTCACCAGGTGATAATGACAACTTACACCGCAGTGAAGGTCGAAGGGATCGACAGTTGGATACACTATACCCGTGTAAAGAAGGCCCCGTCGAAATGGAAGGTGCAACCGCTATCTGCTACCCGAATGGTGTTCAGAGCAAAGCACTGATGACTGTGTTTTTGTATATTGCATATCTGTCAAATGCTTTTGTGGTAGTGGATGTTCCTGAGCCTTTGGTGGTAATACCTGAAAATGCTACTCTGAAATTAACGTGTCTATTTTCTGACAATCAGGGAGCTGGATTCACTGACATAATTGCCGGATGGAGACGATCAGGAAAGGTAATAAAGGACGGAGTCACAAAATTTTGGGACGAGAATCAGCAAAGAGGAAATACTACCCTTCAAATACCTGGCATTCAGAGACATCAAGGTGGTCCATTTGCTTGTATCGTTTGGATAAGAAACAGTTTTGCATATGGGGATTTTGAAGTAAAGGTTTTGGCTGAGGATGAGGCAGCAGTCGGAGATTACCCGATATCAGTAATACCTGTAAGTACCCGAGTAGATATATGGGATGGCCCTCCGTTGCGGATAAGCTGTATGTTCAGGTTAGAAAAGATTTGTAGGTGGAAGATACAGGTCAAATGGTGGAAACAGAATCAAGAACAAGGATGGGAAAGTCAAACAAAAGAGACAAGCTGGTGGTTGGAAGGAATGACAGGAAAGGGATGGTTGAATATCACTAATCCTCGAATAGGGGAGACAGAAGAACAATATTTGTGTGTAGTGTCCTGTGGGACTAATGGAAATTATGGGTTAAGGAAAGTGGAAGCCAGACCACATACAAATGTAGGGATACGCCCTCAACATAGTGTCTATAAAGCTGTCAGAGGGAGAGATGTCATTCTCAGTTGTAACTTGGAATCGGGAAGAAAGTTTTCAGATTACGGATGGTGGTTCAAGAGAAATTTGGTTTCTGGGGAAAAATACAAACTACAGGAAAGACCGGAGTTGTTGACTCTGACTATCAAGGATGTGCGAGGGGGGTAGATGAAGGAAATTACATTTGTTGGATAGCCCATGATGAATGGTGGGGGATGGGGACAATAACGGTGTCTATCTGGGAGACGGAGACAAGAGTGACTAGACAAACACCAGAAATTGACCATTTAGTCAGAAGTGCTGATCAGGAAAATTTGGTGGTAGGACTCATAAGGGATTTTGGTCAAATTCAGAATGTAACAACCATTACGGCTTGTCTACCTTTACCACACGCTGCTGGAGATCCTATACCATGGGGAGTAATCCCTGTGACGAATATGCCGACCATGGTAAAGAACGGGACCCAGGAATGTAGGAATGAATTACACAATCGAACTAAAACGGTAGAACGGCTGATGGTGGTTCAGAAACAGTGGTCAACTCCAGGACAACGTGCAGATTGTAAAGCACTTCCAAATTCGATTTTTACAAAGATAGGTAGATTTAAGGACGTGGGATGGTGTGAATATGATGAGATCCGGAAAACTGATCAATCTATTGTAGAGCATTATTATGAGATGGTATGTCAAGAAAATAAAGTTCAGTGGGAAAATTGGCAGGCCATTTGGGGACCAAGCTTACTGGAGACATATAGTTACTTAGGGGACATAGGATGGTGTATAGAATGGAAAGGTTTGAAAAATCAAACTCATGGGAGGGTCGTAAGGGGAGACTCGGCTCATCGGAAAGGGAAGGAGCAATTAGGGAATTGGAACTGCACACAAGTGTTTACATGTGATAGTCCAGAAAACCAAATCGGATTAGTACCGGTGTTAATATTATTGAAATGGGGATGTGAATGTCGAGGATATAACCATACTATTAAAGGAACCTTAAAAGGGACAAATCAATTGGATTGCAAAAATACAATGGTTAGGAGCCCAGGGAATTTAGTTTGGATTATGGGACACGGACAATGGACTACTCACATGCCCATAGATGGTCCTGTCACTCAGATAACCTTAGGGGGTACCTACTTTATGTCCATTTTGGAGACAGTCAAAATTAACAAGTGAGGAAATGAAAGGACGGACCCGACGAGAAACCGGAGATGAGTTAGGTCCTGAGGATGAGTGGCATGAACCATCAGGAGGAGTAAAATTCGGGTGGGTATTGGAATCTTTGTTTGCCCAAATTTCAACTTATCGTAATAGGGAAATGTTATATAAGTTAATGGGACAAACCGAAAGATTGGCTGCAGTCACAAAAAAAGGATTCAAGGATTTTAATTTGCAGTTACAGGCAACCACGAGGATGACAGTACAGAATCGTATGGCATTGGATATGATATTACTCAAGGAACATGGGGTGTGTGGGTATTTGAAGGGTAAGGATGACCATTGCTGTATACACATCCCAAATGTGACTACCGAAGTAGAGAGGGATATTAGCCAATTAGACCAAATTGAATCAAAAGTCCAGGAGGTAGAGAAGGAAGCAGAACATAATTGGGTTGGAGCTTTATTTAGCTCATTTGGAATCCAGATCTCTGGTTGGATCTCTTCAGTGATACAATATATGATCATGATTGTAATAATCATTATTGTAGTAGTAATCTCATACAGGTGCCTTCTGGGAATGATTATCCGGGAAGGAACTCATACCCGGAAGATCATGAAAGCAGTAACCCGAAGTGAAGTAATGGCTCCAACTTCTAGAAGAACTGCTCCCCTGCCGTATGTTGAAACCACAACTTGAAGAATTGAGCATCCTTGCAAAGAAGATTTTTGAAGAATGCTCAAAAGGGGGGAAATGTTACCAAAATATCAGAAAATCATATAGCAGTAGTTATGCTAAGGCTTCTTGGCTAGCATTAGGGCACTAGGCCTTGGGAAAGTAGCCTGGGAATGTGCTGGGTCTGTGGAAACAATAATCAAAGGGATTAGCAAAGCATGAAGAACATGCTGAAAGGGAAAACCGTCTTAAAGATAAAGTTTGAAATATTACTAGGAGGGGGTCTAGTGACGGGGGAAGGTAAATTTTGGTAATTAACCTATAGTTTTAAATAAGACAAGCATGTAGAATTTATTACTTTAGAAGTCTGTTACCTAGTAGCTGAACATCATTGCTTTATCAAAATTTTTTTTCTGTTTGTAATCTTTGTAAAAAGGTATAAAAACCTGAGTCTTGATGAGGGTCTTTGGGAATCCTGATTTGGGACGTTGGTCCCCAGGTCCCCGGGCCCCAAATAAAGCACGACATAAACTGACTCCTTGTTAGTTTGTGTTTTAACTTCGTTCCGGGCAACACTATGACACAGGAAAAATTCCCAGTTGTGGCGCAGTAAAAATTCCCTTCTGACATTAAGGTGTTCCAGGCAATAATGAGGTTTGATATGCAGAATTGTAGCTCTGATACTTTAACCACCTTAAGACCAAGACTGTTTACATACTTTGTGTGACCTGTAATGTCAACTAAGTTGTGAGTGTATAAAAGTCACTGCTGAAAACAATAAAGGAGAGTGTGACATGATAACCACATTGGCTCGGCATGTTGACTGCTCTGTCCAGCCTCCTATTAATTAGGGACCCCCCTTTGTTACAGGAGTTTGTGGAAAATGTAATGAATCTGAATGTTATATTGAAATTAATGACTATAGGGAAACCATTAGAGGACTTGCAGCAGAAATTAAAAAGGTAGCTCATGTCCCAGTACAAAAATGGAAGTCTATACTCCAGGCTTCCTGGTAGGATCAACTATTTGGAACAGGAGCTTGGTGGAAGGATGTAGCATTTTTCATTCTTTGCTCAGTAGCTGGAATTAATATTCCTGCCTTGCTTAATACTGTGCTTCATCCACCTGATACATTTAGTGGTACAAGGTATGCAACTAGCAGCCCTACCCACAGATCCAGAGATGGCCACAGGAAAATTAGGCCAAACCACCAAATTATTAAAACGGAATAAGAAAGAGGGAATGAGTAAAGCAGCTGAAGCTTTAGCTAAATTTGAAGCTAGGGTGAAGGAAGAACAGAAGGACTATGAAAGATACTGTGAAACAATAAGTGAGGACTGGGAAGACTAAAAGAAGCTTTGAAAATGAACTAGAAACATTATTCAGATTGAAAAGTTGGTAAGAAGGTTTTTTTGCAATTGGCACTGGGTGAAGGGTAATTTAAAGTTATATTTTTATATGAATATTACACTGTGTGAGAGGTAACTTAAAAAGGGATAATTGGTTGTTAAACTTAAAAATCTTATAGCCTTTTGATTTTTTTTTTAAGAGATAAATGTGCAGGTTCACAAATTAATATGTTTATGTAGAAGGGGAGGGACTGTTATAAGTATGGGAGAATTATTTCGTGTTTTATAGAAATATATGGTATTGAATCATTTTAATTCCACCAAATAAAAAGTAATCGTGAAACTGCAAGCCTCTGCCGGGAACAGGGGAAGCCACACATTTACAACAGAAAGAAGGGTGGCTCCACCAGGAGATGGGTCCTCTCTGAAGGTGAGATTGTCAATGACCCAGTGATCAACACCTGATGAAAATCTTATCTACATTGGCCTGGGTGTGCATTCCAATACTCCTGTAAATGTAATCAGATGTCCAGCCCTGCCCAGAAAGCTATTCATCGGACCCGGATCGGCAGACAGAGAGAAAAGAAATATGAATATGAAACAATGACTGAGTGGACAATGGGATGAGGCAACCTTCTTTCTGGCTGGAAAAACTGTATATAAACCAGCCCTGCGAAAGCAGACTTTGTGAACTGGGGAGATTCTGTGCGAGAGAGAGAGAGAGGCCGAATCTGCAGTTCACCCAGCATCGATCCCGGGCTCGATGCTGTCTTTTGCTTGTGGCTTTTTCGAATTTCTAATTCACAATATTACTTAATAAAATGACATATTGATGAAATTGGGCTGACCACTTATTACAGAAGTATCTCCGGGAAAGAGATATGACAGCTGAAACACTGAAGAGCAAACAGTTCCAACTTTAAGTTTAGAAAAGTTAGTCTATAAGCTCTTATCTTTTGTATTGAGCTTAATTCAAATGCCATTGTCCTGGTTTTGGCCAGGACAGGGATAATTTTTTTTACAATAGCCAGGAGGGGGTGTGGCCAGGACTCTGAGGCTACCAAGGAGAAAGGGTTCCTTCCTTCCAGTCAAAAAAACTGTGCTGGGAGGGAAAGCTGTCATGCACTGTTTATTGTTTTGAACTCCATGGAAAGCTTTTTTTGGGTTTTTTTTTTTTTTTTTTTTTTTTGCATGTGAATCACTCTCTCTTTTGTATACTTTTGTTATTAGGATTGTTACTATTCCTTCCTTATCTCATTGCTGTTTCCAGTAAATTGTTCTTATCTCAACCCATGATCCTTACCTTTTGTACCTCCAGTTCTCCCCTCAAGCCACCCCCAGGGGGCAGGGGGAAAAGGGAATGGGTAGCAAGCAGCAGTGGTTTTAGTGGGAGTATTAAATTGAGGAGCACCATTCCTAAACCACGACAGCCATTCAAAAGATTCATTTTTGCTCAGTAGATTTATGAGCAATCTGAAATCATCAAATGCCTGTGAGTAAATGCTCACCCTCACAAGAAATGGACCTCCAGTAGTTAGCACCTTCTTTAAAAACATGAGATGCACATAAAATGTGACAATGCCCAAGTGTAAACCAGTAACAAGTGGTGTACCTCAGGGATCTTTATTGGGACCAATATTGTTTAATATCTTCATTAATAACATTGATACTGGGACTGAGTGCACCCTCAATAAGTTTACAGATGACACCAAGCTGAGCATTGCAGTTGATTCCCTAGAGGGAAGGGATGCCACTCAGGAGGACCTTGAAAGGCTTGAGCAGTTGGCCTATGGAATCCTCATGAAGACCAAATGCAAGGTCCTGCACCTAGGTCAGGACAACCCTCAGGATCAATACAGGCTGGGAAATAAATGGATTGAGAGCAGTACTGCAGAGGAGTTGAGGGTACTAGTGGATAAAAAATTGGACATGAGCTAGTAGCATGTGTTTGCAGCTCAAAAAGCCAACTGTATCCTGGGCTGCATCAAAAGAAGCCTGGCCAGTGGGTTAAGGGAAATGATTCTCCCCCTCTGCTCTTGTGAGACCCCACCTGGAGTACTGCATCCAGCTCTGGGGTCCCCAATAAAAGACAGACATGCACCTGTTAGATGAGGTCCAAGAGGGCCACAAGTGTTCAGAGGGCTGAAACATCTCTCCTATGAAGAAAGGCTGAGAGAGTTGGGATAGACTTTATTGTGGTCTTTCAATAGTTAAAGGGGACTTATAAGAAAGACAGAGACTTTTACCAAGGCCTGTAGTGACAGAACAAGGAGCAACAGTTTTGAACTGAAAGCAGGTGGTGAGACACTGGAACAGGTTGCCCAGAGAAGTTGGAAGGTTGCTCCATCCTTGAAGTGTTCAGGGTCAGACTGGATGAAGCTTCGAGCAGCCTGTTCTAGTGAAAGATGTCCCTGCCCATGGCAGGGGGGTTGGACTATGTGATCTTCAAGTTTAAAAACCCTTTCCAACCCAAAGTATTCTTTGATTTGATGCTGCACATAAGATGGTCTCAGCCATGTGCTGTATTCTCACGTTTCCTTTTAAGAATACATGACAGAAACATACAACTCTATCATCCTACTGTTTTACCACACCAAGACAGCACAGTTGACTAGCCTAAGAAATTATGCATACACAAACACAAGCTTGATATTCCATCAATTCATTTCAGAGCAATTTTTAAGAAGGTAGCATTTGGGAAGGTGCTCTAGCCTATAGAGTAAGTCTACCTCTAACACAACTTGCATATACCTATTTCTACTTTAAAGAAACTTTTCAACATCTTAGCCCATGCTGGCTCCTGCAGGAGATCCTAAGCATAAATTGTGTTCCTCCTATGTATTGCCACACGTCATAGCAGTAACCACCTTACAGCATTGGTAATGTTGCTTTGCAGAACACTCATTCAGAAATAGCTTGGCACCTCATACCAGCCTCCTGACAATACCAACAGATGTCCAAAACTTTTTAAATCCTGTATTAGCCTGTCAAAGAAGGGCATGGTAGAGCAAAGGTCCTAGTGTAGCAGTTGTAATATTGACCATAGAATGTATTTTACAAAAATAGTTCAAACTTTTTCAAGTTAGAGCTAAAGAACAGGTCTGCTTTTCTTCTGCACCATTTGCAGAGGCCTTAGAACAACCACAGGTAGAAAACAAAAGGATTCCCAACCCTACTGTTTGTATGCAACTTCTCTAACCTCCTGAACTTTTATTTTTTATTGAACTGTATATCTAATGATTCAAAAGTATTGCCTCATTTGAGCCAAAAGAAACTAAAGCAGCATAGACTACTATAACTGCATTATACAGCTGAGACTCAAGTCCCTACTGTCACAAAAAAAAATGCAGACAGATTCTTGCAGTTTATAGAGGGTTAACACATAATTCTACACAGTTAAAAAACCACCATTTTTTAAAAAAGCATTAATTAATAAAGAGCATTTGAGGAAAGGGAAAAATGTGTTTGGAGCAAATTTAACATGAAATTCAATAGAAGCATCACAAACAGAAGCCATTAGCTGCTGATCTGATACAGTAATTCAGAAAACATCTGTCATAGCACCCCCCAACGAATTATTGGGTTTTGTACCCCCAACCAATCATTATTTCGAACTGCTGTGTTGGGGTTTTTTTAATTCCTGAATAGACTGTCATATTTTTACATATGATTCTCAACAATCCTATCAGAGATGAGCTCCTTATTCCTTATCCCATTCCTTTAGGCAGCTATCTGAAATGTCTATAGCAACACCTACCAATACTAGTTTGACCCATGAGGGTCACAGAACTACTTTAAGAATAGCCTTTACTTATAAGGCACCTATGATAAAGTCAAGTCAGTTTGCAAAAGTGGCCTGCACTCTATACTGACTCCTGGATGGTGGCTAATGCCCTATGGGGGTGGCTACAGAAATGGAAGAGCAGCAATTGGCAATGCAGAGGCAAACCCATCTGGGCTGCTGCATTGTGGCAGGACATCACTGCATGGGTAGAAAATATGACTGAAGGTATATCATGTAGATGCTCACATGCTCAAAAGTCATGCCACTGAAGAACATCAAAACAATGAACAGGTAGATAAGGCTGCCAAGACTGAAATAGCTCAGGTAGACTTGGACTGGGAGCAGAAGGGTGAGCTATTTATAGCCCAATGGACCCATGAAACATCAGGACATCTAGGAAGGGATGCAATATACAGATGGGCTCATGATCAACGGGTGGACCTGACCATAGAGGCCATCATGCAGGTTATTTGTAAATATGAAATGTGCTGCAATCAAGCAAGCCACGAAGAAAGAACAAACCTAATCACTTGAATAAAACCCTCAAGGTACTTTGACATCTTCAAAAAGGGCTCCAACCTTGAACCAAAGACTGTAAAAGGTATGAGTCAAGCAATTGCTTGTACTCACTTCTGAACTCTCAGAAATACTTGTTTCCTATGTCTCATCTGGTCCTCCCCTACATACAAGTCTCCTTCCCTTTACATCCTTGACAAGGCAGAGCACAACAAAGATAATATGTGGCTATTTAATTTCACAGTACATGTGCTCAAAGAGGGCTGAATTAGGTTTCTCTTCGCAATCTAGTTCTGGCACATCCCAACTCCTGAGTACTCAACTTGACAACCTTGCTGTTCTGAACAGCTTCTTGAATGCAGTAACATTTTTCATATCTCACCAATAAACACAGTAGCAGTAAAAACAAGCATGATTATCTACACTGATACCCCACAACCTTTCCCAAGTTGATACCAGTTAAGTAAACACTAAGATACACAAAAAGTTCGGTTTTCCAAATTGCATTTCCTCTCAACAGAAGTTAGTTTCTCTCGCCTTGTGTCACTCATTATTGAGCATTAGCTCTTTCTAAAGTTTCTTGGAAGACCTTCTAATCACCTCAGCTCAAATAACTGCCCTATTTGCAAACATTTCTATCCCACTATTCCCCTTCCTCACATCCTCCACTCTCTGGATAATTTCTCCAGTTCTATACCCATTCCACTTTTGAAGGTATGCAGCAGTCAGTGGCAAAAGGTCAACGGTTAAATTTATTCTCTTTTCCTATCTCCCAACAGGACTTATTTTCTCTCCACAAAGTAAAGAAAGCACCAAGAGACCCTGATAAGTAAGCTTATACCTCCATCAGATACTTATTTAAGAGGCCTGAAACATTGGAATTCCAAGTTCTCCAGCATTTATCTTCTCAAACACACCCTTCCCCATGACAAAACTAATTCTGGCAAAACCAAACCATTTTGACAAAAAAAAAAAAAAAAAAACCAAAAAAAACCACAGAGCAGTGATACAATTTATTAACACGTCTGAAGCTCACTTGTCTCCTATACCTTATCCTTGCAAGAACAACTTCCATCATCTTACAGGTTGAGAACTTTCAGCTAACCACCGACCCTATATCAAGGCAACTTATTCTAATCTTCTAACTAATATAAAATTAACAATGTGTTAAATGAGAAATAAAAGAAAAACATTAAGAAAACTCAAACCAGGTTTCTATAAAATCTATCACAAAAGTACAACTGATGCTGTAGCTTTATCTTTCCAGCTTTGATGAGGTTTTTCCTATCTAATATAGGATATTTATGTCAACAATGTAACATTACCATCAATGGCTTATTAGAAGATAACTATTTTCATTTTTAAAAATCTGCAACTTCAAAGGACACCAATATACCCATTTCCAATTTTTTTACAAAACCATGCTTAACATTATTTCCATATTTAAATTTCTGCTGATAAGACTAAGAAAATATTATTCCCTGCACTACAAAGAAAACATACACCAGGAAAAAAAAAAAAAAACACAGAACCTCTATCAATCAGGAACATATTTTTTTAAATTCTCCTTTAATAAAACATTGCAACATATCATACTACTTTTGTGGCTTTAAACCAGTATAATATGACAAGCCCGCATCCTACTACCCTGCTTTAAATCACATACCATGAATATCTATCACAGCAGCAGTTTACAGAGTACTTTTTCCAACAAAGCCACAAAACCTTTTTATTAGCCTTTATTTTACTTCTTGTTGTTCACATTTGCCTCATTATCTGCATTATCATACTCTTTGGAGGAAAAAAAAAAAAAAAAAAAAAAAAAAAAAGCAACCAACAAGCAGGAAAAAAAAAACAGAACCAAAAACAAAAAAACACCAAACAGAAACACCAACCCCACATACCCCACTAAAAACAAACATACACAATACATCACATCTTAATCAGAAAAGAAACAAGAGGATTTAGTACCTTTACTAGAAAAAAGGGTTAGTAGATTTGGGCAAGTCTGCATGCACACTAACAAAATGCTCTAGCTATACACCAAATAGCCATCATACCAATCCTCCATCTAGAAGTCAGTATTACTCACAAAAATTGAAGTCTTCCAGCACATTGCTTTCAAAACATCAAGATTAAATAAAAATATCTCAATTCCTTTTAAAAATATTATTCTCATAGCTCTAGGAGAATCACAATTATGTATGGAGACAGGTGCTAAATTTAGATCCTAACAGAGCCAAAAATTATCCTCTCAAGATATAAGGTAGAACTTCTACATAATATTTTTATTAGTGTAATTACCAGTAAAAAGGAGTAGAAAACCAAGCAAATTTATTTACACATAACTCCTCTCTACATAAATTCCCTTTTTTCATTTTTCTCTCCATTCTCCTCACTGTTTTATTAATCCTTAACTATCCTCTTCATATACCCATAGCGAAAAAAAATACAAAAAGACCAAAACAAAGAAAAATCCACCAAAAAGAAGTACAAGGACAAACGCACGAAATACTTAGATGATCTCTACAAAAGCTGCTACTAGATTGGCATGTTTCCTCTTTTTAAATACAAAACTTGAAAAGAATATATTACTTCTCAACCTGTCAAAGCTACCAAAATACAAACTACACTTGAACAAGGCAACCTCTTTCCCCCAATCCCAACATCACAGCAAATTACCTGCATAAATTCCTTCTACACCTACCGTGCAACCCCCTCCCCCATCTTCATTATACCCAAGTAAACCACACCCCAATCCACTTCTGGATGTCAGGCCACCCTTCTTGCATCGCCTCCCTCCAAGCACTGCTCTCCCCAAGCCTTATGCCCCACAATCCCTTTTCCTCCTCCTCCATACCCTAAGAAACCTGAGGGTACTTCCCCTTACAGAGAGCATATAATGCCAAGCCCACCTCCTCTTCTGCAGTCCTCCCTTCATATCATGCCATTCAGAACTCCCAGGGCACATTAGCAAGCCACTCTGATGCCCACTCCCCACACACCTTCCTCCTTTCCTCCAAAACAGATTCCTTCAGGCCCACCTCTCAAGCTTATCTTTCAAACAGAGAAGTAAAAGTAAGAGAAGTGAAAATAAACAGCTCTTCTGTCTCCTGCTCTCTATTATCTGCCTCGGACACACTCCTTGTCCGGGAGGAGGCAAGGCCCGAGTCGCGGGCTAGTGAGGAGTGACAGAGACCAGGCCCACTTCAAGCTGTAGTAGGCCCTTCAACCTCAGCAAGCACAGGCCTGACATGCGTACTTAGTGGCGACAGAAAAAGGACTCAGAGCCTACCCATAAAAGTACACGACCACGGCCTCCCCTCCCGCAACACTACAAAGCAACGCTTGGCCGCCGCCTTCCTCCTCCCACCATGGCCACTTTTCGGGACCGACTCCACAGGCCCTGCTCTCAGCGACGGTGCCGCCATATTGACCCACCTCACACAACGGCAAAGCGAGGCCGTACAGGGCTCAAGGACATCCCCCCCTCCCCCCCCACCGCGGTCGTGAGTGTCTCACCTTCATGTCGGGACATCCTAATGTGGAGGCTGCTGCCCAGGCCTGTCCCTAGGCTCCCGCTGGGCTGCTCAGGCGTCGCTTTAGGCCAGGTCCCTCCCGCCTTACGCACTAACCCCCAAACGCGAAGCAAATAAGCAACAAAAAAGGGGGAAAAATAGGGGAACTGGGGGGGGGGGGGGGGGGGGGTGTGAAGCAAAGAGGTATTTGTTTCAACGGCCTCAGCCAGCCAGCCGGCCGGCCGGCCTATCTGTGTTTCTCCACCTCTCTCTCTCTCTTCCTCCCTCCCTCCCTCCCTCCCTCCGGGGGGGGCGGATCCACCAGCAGTGACTTCCCAGGCGCCACGAGGCCCCTCTTCCTCTTCCGCCGCTTTAATCCACAGTCCGCTTCCTGAGTTCCCGCCTCTATTCCCTCTTCTGTTGTCACTGTAAAAACACTGACTGCTCGCACCCCTTAGCTCTTTCCCGCCCTAAGATCAAGGTCTCCCAGTTTCTTTCCTTCTCTACCTGTTTTTTGGGGAGGGTTAAATTATTTCTCTCTTTTTTTCTTTATTCCTTCTGTGTCCGATAGCCACTGCTACTGCAAACGGGAAGGAAGAGTAAGTACGCAGCCAATAGAGAGGAGGATCGGCACCACCCACCGTAGATAAAGCCGCGGAATTGAGCATAGTTTACGTGTAACTGGATGGGTTTCTCCCCTTCTTCCTCTAAATTAGGAGAGACTGCTTTCTCCTGGCATTCACCGGAGACACGGCCTCCACCATTTTGGCCTCTGACAATTGCCCATGTGCCGCAGGAGGCAGAGAGAAGAGCTCTCCTGCTTGTCCCTGTTGTAGAACACTCCGCTGTAGTGGTGGGGCTGCACTTCTGCGGGTGCACGGAGATCTCCCTCGTCCCTTAGTAAAGACGCCAGAGAGCGAGGAATGGCAGCAACTCAACAGCAGCCTTGATGAATGGGTTTAGTTCAACGAAGTGGTTCATGGTCCTTCCCATTCCCTCTCCTTTCCAGTGTGGCTTGCAAAGCCCTCTCTGTCATTTAGGGAGGTGTAGCAAGCAGTGACGTGCTCTGATGCTTCCTGCTCCGTCCTGGCTGCCTGACTCCTGAAACACAAAGAATGCTTGGGTAACTTCTCAATCAGATTAGAAAGGTAAACGCCGGCTTGCCTGCAACAGCTACCGTATTGCACGTGTGGGTTTTACCTAGTCTTGATAATTTTCCGTGCCTCTGCTTAGGCTGTAAAGTGCTGAGAGATGAAGAGTGGGCGACCTTGTGGCCACAGTAACATACTGATTTGTCATAGGCGAACTAAGATATTTTAGTGGGATATTCCCATATTTTTCTGTGCATTTTTTTGCATTCTGCCTCTTTATAGTTTGGCTGCAAAGATAGGGAGTTGTGTTTCAGAATGGGGACAGGGAGCTCCAAACCTTGCACAGCTCCTGACTGCTGCAGGAGCTTTCCCATAAGAGGTTTAAGGTAACAGCAGCATGCCTGATTACTGTGACAGTGAAGTGAGAGCCTCATAGATGGGAAGAGAGGAGGCAGAATCCTATAAAGAATGATGAAAAAGAAAAAGACTGCGACTTGCAGAATTCATTTTGCTTTTCCCACAACTTTTTGTCTTTGCAAAAAGACATTAGTCTAGAAAAGAAATTGTAAGGTAAAATGGGATGAGTGGTTGGAAAACTGTCTGGCTGCAAAGGACCTAGGGGTGCTGGTTGACAGCCAGCTGAACATGAGCCAGGGTGTGCCCAGGTGGCCAAGAAGGCCAATTGCATCCTGGCTTGTATCAGAAATAGCGTGGCCAGAAGGACCAGGGAAGTGATTGTGCATTTGTACTCCAGTGAGGCCACACCTCAAGTACAGTGTTCAGTATTGGGCCTCTCACTACAAGAAAGACATTGAGGTGTTGGAGTGTGTCTAGAGAAGGGCAATGAAGCTGGTGAAGGGTCTGGACCATAAATCTTATGAGGACTGACTGAGGGAGCTGTAGTTGTTCAGCCTGGAGAAAAGGAGACTCAAGGGAAATGTTATTGCTCTCTTCAACTACCTGAAAGTGATTTGTTAAAAAAATATGGATATTGGTCTAATACCGATATCCAACTATGACGGACAAAGACTCTCTAACAGTTTGAAGTTAGAAAGTGTGTGTTTATTACGACGCCGGGCAGCGTGCGGGATAGCTCCCAAATACACACGCGCAATTTACAGATGCTCACAGGGTCTTTTTATGCACAAGAGTGTTGAATACCCAAAACACAAATGCATATTCATAACTCTGGTCCATCCCATTCCCCGCTTTGTATGGTAATTAGCCAAAAAGCAATTAAGCATGCGTAGTTTGTTCTTTGAAATGGGTCGGTGGTCCTTCTTATGGGGTGGGGTCTCAAAATGGTGAAGTAAGATGGGTCTTCCTCGCTTTGACTTTTTAACCTTTTAGTGTTGATGACACCTGGATCCTGTTTTCTCAAGACTATCTGATTTATGATCACATTGTATTCTTGGAGTCTATTGATTAAGTTGACAGGCCTCCTGATTTATTGGTTCCTTAAATCTGGCTTCTGTTAACAAAGGGAAGTTTACCTCAACAACATCCAGTTAGCAAAGGGAAGTCTACCTCAGCAATATCTAGTTTAACTAAAGTCCTTTATTCTTCAAAATTAATGTCTCAAAAGGAGGTTGTAGCCAGGTGGGGGTCGGTCTCTTCTCCCAGGTAGCAAGTGACAGGATGAGAGGAAATGGCCTCAAGTTGCACCAGGGGAGATTTAGATTAGATATTAAGAAAAAAAAATCACAGAAAGGTTTGCAAAGCATTGGAACAGGCTGCCCAGGGAAGTGGTGGAGTCACCATCTCTGGAACTGTTAAAAAAAACATGTGGATATAGCATTTGAGGACATGGGTTAAGTGGTAAACATGGTGGTGGTGCTGGGTTGACAGTTGGAACTGATTATGTTAAAGGTCTTTTCCAACCTTAATGATTCTATGATTCTAAACCACTTATCATGAGAGGGTGAAGAATCAATCAGGTGGGGGAGGGGTGG
Source organism: Sylvia atricapilla (assembly GCF_009819655.1). Classification (NCBI taxonomy): domain Eukaryota; kingdom Metazoa; phylum Chordata; class Aves; order Passeriformes; family Sylviidae; genus Sylvia; species Sylvia atricapilla. The sequence goes on along the minus strand of NC_089173.1, from coordinate 18,132,723 downwards.
TGGGGAGAGGTCAAAGAGGAAGAGGGAGATGGGGAAAATGGGGAGAAGTTTAAAGGTGGACAGGAAGTGAGAGGGGGAAAGAATGGAGGGAAGGTAAGAGGGGAGGGAGAGGGGAAGAGGCACAGGGGTATGGGGTTGAAGAGAAGGGCAAGAGGGGAAAGTAGGGAGAGGAGGTTGTGGTGAGGAGGGGAGGAGTAAAGGAAAAGGAGTGTTGGGGGTAAAGTGGAGAGAATGTGGTGAGGTGCAAAGAGGGAGGAATGGGGGAGAGGGCAGAAGGACATTGTCAGGATAGGGATTTGGGAGTAGAGAGGGAAGAAGGTGTTTTGCACCAGGAGGTACCAGTTCATGATGATGCTGGCAAGAAAAGCACTTAAGACTCTGTAATGTATCATTTAAAATGCTATTTATTAGAGCTAAAACTGTAAAGGGGGAGAGCATAGTGTGAAAATCAAGCCTCACTCTTTTGAAATTTTAAAAGTTTAATAAGAGATAAAAAAGGACTTTTACAGCGCTGGGTGCATAACCATAGCTATATGCACACCGGTTTGCCTATAACAACTCTTCTTATATACCTTTTCATTGCATCGATCAAATGCATATTCATGAACACTGTGCATATTCAAACATTCCTTTGAGTTCTTTTACATGTTCCAGGAATTCTTTAGCTTGGTTTGATCCCTGACCCATCGTGCAATAGTGTAGGTTTGATTTTTGGGAGTCATGTATGTAATTTCCTCACAACGTGTATGCCATTTCCTCACAACAACAAATGGGGAATTATTGATAGTTGAAGGGTCAGTGGCAGAAGTTCTCTTCACATCCTTTCTTTCTGTGTTATCTGTGTGGTTCCTTCAGTGTTATCTAATCATATAGTTTTAGCTATTTCCACAAACTTATCTGAGTTATTCTCACTATTGTCAGTTAGTTACAAAAATAAAGGCATTAGCTACGTCTACAAAAGTTATCATTACAATGCACAACACATAGTCTCTATTTAATTATTTTATGAAAGCCTTAACTATAATATATGTTTATCACACTGATATATATATAAGCTACACATGGCCAGGGTATTGGCCACAGAAGCTGACAAATTATACTATATCAAAAACAGTTAAAAGTGATTACAAACTCTACTATATCAAAATCGTTGTGATTAATAATATTTTGCAAAAGCCAATACATATTAGTGAAATACATATTCATGAAAGCCAACAACTCCATAGTTATTTATAACAGATAGTATAGATATAGATGTCCCTTCAGATGGTGGGAACCCTGAGTTGTGCAGCACTGAATGGGCCTGGGATCAGGGAGCAGCACACTGTGAAAATCCTGTCTGTAGAAAGGTATCTTGGGGTGATTTGATGTTGATGCTCTATTCCTGATTGTCTGCTTTTTGCTCATAAATGGTTGCTGTTACTTTAAGGTGGGTCCGGGGCAGGGGGAAGCCTTGGGGCTTCTTGCGTGGGTTTTGTTCAAAGCCTCACTCCCAGGCATGCTTGGTGCGGGGTGGAAGGGTTGTTACTTATCTAGCTTGGTTTTTTGTTAGCTTAAGCAAGAAGTTTCTTTTTCCCTTTTCCCTGGCCTGAAGAGACTGCAGCAGCAATCTTTCAGTGGCTTTTGTTTTTTTCTTCAACTGTTCGGCTTGGTTTTAGTCCGAGATCAGACAATCGCTGGGAGACGGTTGACCAGGACCTGCGGGGAACTGCGGAAACCACTCCACCTGGCCCCAGACCTTGGGAAAAGCTGAACCAACTAGAGAAAGGACACCAAAATCCACCAGCTTTATCTGCTGTGAGTAGGAGACCAACAGTAGAGGTTCAACAGGTCCCCGTCTGTTTTGCTTGAGCTGCTGTGTGAACTTTTTATTCCTTCCCTGAGACAAAAGCCGGGTGCCAGTGTAGCAATGTATCTGTATAACAGGCCATTCTGATGCACCAGCCAAACTGTTTGTGAGTAATCTTATCAAACCACCTGCAGTTTTGTTATTAGAGCTCTCAGGAATTCATCAAGGTTACTGAGAAAACAACAGGATCAAAAATAAGAACAGGGAGCCTGAGAAAATGTCTGCAAAAACTGTAAAGCCTAGATAGGGGAAGCACAACGGGATGATGGACACTTGACCAATTGGATGTCCGGAAGGATGTGTGCCTGTCTCATAAAGAAACAGCTTAGCCAACCTGGAGATGTGTGTCCATGTGTACAGTAGACTTAGAATCTATATCTGTTATGTAATGTAAACAATAAACGGCTTCCATTGGAATCATATTGATTTGGTTATTCAGTTGCCCATTTTCCCCCTGCATAATGGTGACCCCGATGTCTCTACGAGGGCGTGATGTTGAAACGGACCGGGACTCTGAATTCTGATTGGATGTGAAGAGGGTCTACATAGAAGGCAGGCAGGGGACTCGGCCTGATGCCTCTGCAGCTGGCCACTGGGGCAGGAGTCTCAAGGCTCCACTCAGAGTACGGGGCCACGAGGCATCCCAAGGAAAGACTCTGGACAGAAAACTCAAGAGTACGAAATCATGATACCTTTCGAGGAAAAGCTCCAGAAGAAACAAAAATTCAGAACGCTGCAGCGAGTTCACTGGATAAAACAGGTGAGGGGCCAGGGCTGGAGGAGATGGGGAAGGCTTTGCCCAAGTGTGAAAAACGAGATTCACTTTTTGGTAGATTTTAAGAAATAGGTTTTAATAAAAGATAAGACAATTAGGAGATAAGGAAAAAAAGCAAAGTACGGCTGGTTGGGTGACCTGGCATTTAGCCAAGTCCACAAATTGCTATTTCACAGGCTTTCTTTAAATACCCTTTCTGTTATATCAGTTTGTTGAATATTCATATTTTTCCATAAACTAGTTTCCATATTCCAAAAACTGTTTTGCATGGCCCCTCCTTAAGTCCGCCTTTTTAGAACATACATGTTTCTTAGCTATGTCTTCATTATCACCTCCAGATTGGGCCTTGGTCCATGCTTTCTTCAAATAAGAGATGTTGATAGTTGGTGTATCAATAGTAGTCTTCTTTATATGTTCATTGGATGTTATCCCAGCTAGACAGACAGTTTAAGCAAGTACTATATCACTATTACCACTATGCCTAATTTTCTTTACTAACAGCAGAAATAAAAACTTTTATCCTTACAACAAAGTTATTAATCATATAGCACACATCTTGTGAAAAGCCAACTTTATAATAGTCATTTATAACAAATTCCTCCCTTTTTCTTTTTAACCTGATTTGGTTTGAGCCATTTTTTTTGGGTTTTAGCCTTTATTATTTGCTTATTTTTCCATTGATAAAAAGGGGGTTTTATATTATCTATTTAGATGTACTTATTTTAGGATTTGTTGACATTACTAATATTTGTTTATTTTGGACTACACCAATAATTAGCCAAATAGATACTTAATTTCTAAAAATTTCAGTATTGGTCCCAATTCTACACATATGTAAGAATGTAATTTGGATGGGTTATAATAGTGAATGTTGATATGGGTATTAGAAAAAAACCTTCAGTTTACAGTCTTTGGTAGCACTTGTATCATGATTCTGCTATGATCTCGGAAAGATAAAAGAGTGAGTGACAGAAACAGAGTTCCAGTTCCTTGACTTATATCCCCACCTGACCAGGCCTATGGGGGTGCATCCCACAGCCAGTATATGATTCTTCTCGGTGGTGAAATACAGTGGTCTTGACTGGGGTTTGCTCTCTTATTTTCTTGTCACACTGTTTGCACAATTTCAGGCAAATAGTTTCTGATACCTTTTAATTGAAGTTAGTTTATGTTACTCAAGCATCTCCCATTCAACAGACACTAGTAATCCCCATTCACCAGGATATATGTATATATGCATCACTAAAAGGCAGTAAAGTCCCTTAATCCCAAAGGCCAGCTTGAAAGCCCTTTTAGAACTGACAATTACTTGTGCTGGCCAGACTGTACTTTGAGTAAAAGTAAAACAACTGCATCTTCAATTTACTGTGATTCTCCTGCATGATCATTTTACTGAAATTAGGGTGTCATTTTCCTCTCCAGGGAACCACCTCTGATACCATTTAATTTTTGAAAGCCTCCACCTTTTTTAACTGCAACCAGGATCGAGGAACAGGTTAAAAGGAAACTTAAGGAGAAAAATTTTGTCAATAACAAAAATAACTTAAACTGCAGAGTGTAAAAGAACCTACTTTTACCCCTTCTTTCTTTTCTATTAAGGTATTTATGGGCTATTCTTAACTTGTTGACTTAATAAATATTCCAATGTTAGAGCCTTTTCAAACTGAAGGTTTCTGGTGGGCAGATCCTCTGCCCAGTCTGTTCCTAGAGTAGAAAGACAATGAATTCTTGCTATTCCATAAGATTTCTCTTACTATTTTAGGAGAACTCAGAAAGATACATACACTATAGGATTTGTTTTTATTTAAGGCCAAAGACACTCACCCGATTTGTTATGTATTGATTTAAGAGATTAGGTACCTTTTAGAAACTCTGATGAGAACCCCCTTTGACGGGAATTAACACCACCAGTTTTGTGAGACAGGTCTCATTTGCAAAAAAGTTGGAAAACTAAGTAAAACCCCCAAAATAGTTTTTGCAAAATTTACAATAATTTAGTGTCACTTAGCATCACCAAACAGGGAAAGAAAAGAAATTACTAAAAAATTTTGCATATACCACAATAGTATTATAAAGCAGTAAGTATTTTGTTATTCATACTATCTTTTTTCATACTCTATCCCAAGAGAAATCTGACATCTTATATTAAAAAGAAAAACAAAACACCTCCAAAAGTCTTTTAACAAACTTACAAAGAACTCCCCCAAAGAACCCATCTCAACCACTATCTACATCTCAACCTCCAATGTAAGAGGTGGATGACAAAGTTTTGCATTTTATAAAGTTATATGATTAGTACCTTAAATTATTTTTTACATACCCACTTAGAAGAGCAAATCTTTATATCTCTTCTTGTGACTTTCAAATAGCAGAAGAAAAATTGCTCTTGAGAATTTTTTTCTACTATTATTTTGACAGTATTAGACTTCTATTAGTGATTAATTGTACCTTTTTTGTGGGGACAACATTGTCAGCATAACTGAAGAATGTCCCTTGTTGGTTACAAATGTTTGTATGTTTGTGTGTGTATACAAAAGAATCACAGCTACTGTATTGACTCTGACACAGTACAAGTTTAGTTGAAAACTCTTTCCTTAATTACCACACTGCTGGATAGTAATTCACACTTATGTTCTGTGAACACCAACATGTCCTCTTGGTATTTTGCATAGGTGCTTCTCCTTGCCCTCCTTCTTTAGGCTATATTCAGTTAATGCACTAGTAGCACCGATTGATGAGTAATAAAAGAATCTTTAAGTTAGTATGAAAGAGCTACTTTAAATACACAAAACATTTAGGAAAAATAAAAGAGACAAAAACATATTGTTTGTTTTGTAAGGTATAAAACCTAAAATAAATTAGCCAAAATGCCAAGAATATGGAGCCAGTCCTCTTCCTGTGATCTTGATGTACTTGCAACATTACACAGTGGGGTGACATAAACACTTTCAAAACAATACTATACGTTTTAACTTTAATTTTCCACACTTGTAGAGTAGGGTTACTTTAAAGTCTATTTTTTTTGTAGTTGTGAAGAAACAGAAGTAGGAGGATCTGACAGACCGGACTGATTTTTGAGTGTTATGCAGAGAAGTAAAACAGAGAAAGTTCTTTGTCCAAAATTTTTTTAATTATTTGAGTCTTTTTCAGTTCATTATTATTTAGTTTTGTGTAAAATTCAACTTGGTATCACCTGGTTGGGATCTTACAGTTGATTCTTAAGTTCTTACACCAGTCTTTTGATCTTGTTGGTGTTGATTCAAAATTAGCAGCCTTTAGTTGTCAGTCATACTGCAGCTTCAGTTGCTTGTGATACCTGAAAAAAGCATCTTCTTGCTGTGGGGTTAAAGAACTGTCCTTCCCATTTTTTGCAATGGTAAAGATATACCTTTTTAACATTCATCTCTTTTTATTTCATAAACAACAGTTTCACAGTCTAAACATTATTTTTTAGGGTGTTACTTTTGGGTTCTCATTTGGGTTACATTTGGACTCTTAACACGCTTCTTACTTATGGCATTTGAGTATTACTTTTGTTTAAAAAAATTCTCAATAATGAAAAATTCCAATTTCATCCATAATTCCTCCTTTTTTTTCTTCATTACATTTTTTAAACTTTCAATAGTTTTTTATCAAACATTAGAACTCTCTCACAACTCTTTTGATTCCAATTTTTTATTTCATCAAAACTATTTTTTTCTATTTTTGAGGTCATCCCCCCCTTTGATCTCTTATAACTATTTTTTTAGGTAATTTTAATGCCCCCAAAATATTCTAAAAATTTTTAAGACTTCTAAAAACTAAAAAACTTCTAAAAATTTTTGAAAATCTCAAAAAAAACTACCAAAACTATCTTTTTAAGGCTTTTAAAAACCAAAAAATCCTTTAAAACTTTTAAAAATTAACTTCTTCATTAATTTGTAAAATTGCATTAATTTTTTAAGTAGTCTTTTTTTTCACAAATTTCTTTAAAATGTACGTATTATCCTTAATTAGCAAACATTTTATACTTTTTTTAAAAAAATTTTTTAAAGCACATTTCAACATTTTCTTTTTTGTAAGATTCTTTTACAAACTATCAAAATATTTTCTCTCCTTCTCTTAGAAGATTTTATTTTTGCCAAACTTTTATTATTTTTTTGGCACAACTCTCATTCTTAACAATATTTTTAGATTTTTTCCTAACACATTAAGTTTAGGGATCAATAAAATATCTTCCATCTATTTGTTGGTATTTCTTTTAATTACCACATTTTTTGTGTTAGGGACTTCAAACTTTTTCTTTTTTGTCACCACTTTTGAGATTTTTTTATCTATTCTTTATTCTATTGGGACTCCTCATAACATATGCTTTTTTTGTTTCGAAATCGACCAAAAATTGGAACACTTTTTTTTAGGACTTACTTTTAGGGTTATTACAGGCTTTAGATGGCATTTGTCTTAAAAAAAAAAAAATAGAGCCTATGACTCCTCTATATTATGTTTTGTTTTGTTTTCGTTTTTGTTTTTTTTTGATGAGGGCACTTACACTTATAATGCCCTTCTTTCTTACAAAAGAAATAGGTACTTTTAGGGCGTTTTGGGGATTTTGTTCGTTTGTTTTTTTTTTTTTTTTTTTTTTTTTTTTTTTTTTTTTTTTTTTTTTTTGTTTGGTTTGGTTTGGTTTTGGTTTTGGCTTTTTTTTGTCTTCAAGCCCTGAATCCCCGAGGAGTGGGAGGTTGTAGGCAGGTCCGGGGCTGCTCTGTGGTTAGAGTCGTTCGGTTGAGGTCAGGGACCCGCGGAGCACCGGGGGGCACGGATTTTGTGTTTGGGACAGAGGATTTTCGATGGAGCCTATAGGGTTGTGGTGGTATTTTTTACGGTAGAATTAAGGCAGCTTTTTTTGTTGGTAGTTTTGTAGTTATAGTATGAGTAGGCGAGGGTAGGGTTGTGGGGGAATTTAGTACGAACTTCATAGGGACAAACTGTCGTATGGCACGGGAGATTGGAGGTTGCTCTGGGCCGGGAGGCAGCGGTACGGGGAAAGTGTTTGTGGGGGGGTAGCAGGAGCCAGCGGGACCCCGGCATGGCCGGCGGAGCGGCCGCGGGTGGGGCAACCGAGACTGGGTGAGGTTGAGTTTTTGGCGGGGCCGGGGCTGGCGGGGCCCGGGGGGAGCGGGAGCGCTGGTGGTTGTGTAGTTGCGGAGACGGATTGCGGTACAGTTAGGGGCAGCGTTTGGGCAGACAGCGGTACGGGGTTGGAGGACGGGCAGCCTGACAGAGACACAAGCGGGAACTTTGGCGCAGCCTGTACCAAACCGGGAGGTATGGTAGGTGCAAATAGTGGTTTAGTAAGCGTCGTGACAGGCGCTGCGACTGCACAGGGGGGAACAAGCGGTTGCATAGTCGACACAGACAGAAATACGGGCGGGGGCTGCACCCAGCCCCCCCCCCCCTTCGCTTTTTGGATCCCAACTAATCTCTTTTTGGTGGTTTTTTGTTTGTTTGTTTGTTTTTCTCATTTCTACAGTACTAGGAAATTCTTCCTTTCTAACAACACAATACAATAACACAAATGTACTCTACAATAAGTATGCTTTTTAGTTACACATACTTCCACTCACACAAAGATAACATAAAAAGATTAGTATTCTTATACTTATTCATTCTTATTTAATTCAATATGCCTCTTTTGCTCACTTTTTTTCATAAGACAACACAAGCAGACAATATAAGAAAAATGGTACCCTCTTTTGATCTTTATTATTTATATATAGGTATTTAGCTAACCTCTCCTCTAGGTGCTCTTGGATTATCACACTTTTTGAGCCTCTGGTGTTTCTCAACCTGGTCGGTTTTTTAAAACCCTGGTATCTTGATCCTTACATCCCTAGCCCTTTTCGTGTTTTTATCCTCAATCTGGCAAAAAGTCATGCGTGCATTTGGCCACTCACCGGATGCTCTCAGGTTACCTAACCTTCAATCCGACAATGTTTTGGGGTCCCCCACTTATCTCGTTTTCCCAGTGGACGGTATAGGAAAACCATCGGCTCCCTACCCGAGGGGTCCAACCCCTTCCCTGGGACCCTGTCCCAGCCACCCGGGGGTCACTTTCACTCGTTACCTTTCGCTTCGCCTCCGTACTGGCCGCCCCTCTCACGGGAGCACGGTACCGCAGCATGAGAAGCCACCACACTCGTTTCACCAGTCTGGAGTGCCCAGCCAGTGTCTCATTCACACACACACACACACACACCGACCCCCTATCCTGCTCCCCTAAGAAATACTTACAATCCTTTTTTCTTTCTTAGGTTCTTCGTGCACTTAGCAAAAATACTGCAGTTTCAGGGAGCCTTTCCCCTTTTCTTTACTTTGCTTGTTTTTCCGTCTCCTTGCTTATCTCTTCGGGTGTTTACCTGCAATCCCCAATTCTTACCAGGAAAATCAAAGTTTTGGGCTGCAAAAAATGAGGCGGGGCGCCTCCCTTGCTCTGAATCTCCTGGGGTTTCAGGGATGAGGTACATCCTGGCAAGAGCTCCCAAATTGTGAAAAACGAGATTCACTTTTTGGTAGATTTTAAGAAATAGGTTTTAATAAAAGATAAGACAATTAGGAGATAAGGAAAAAAAGCAAAGTACGGCCGGTCAAATGACTTGGCATTTAGCCAAGTCCACAAATTGCTTTCACAGGTTTTCTTTAAATACCCTTTCTGTTGTATCAATTTATTGAATATTCATATTTTTCCATAAACTAGTTTCCATATTCCAAAAACTGTTTTGCATGGCCCCTCCTTAAGTCCGCCTTTTTAGAACATACATGTTTCTTAGCTATGTCTTCATTATCACCTCCAAATTGAGCCTTAATCCGTACTTTCTTCAAATAAGAGATGTTGATAGTTGGTGTATCAATAGTAAAGTCTTCTTTATATGTTCATTGAATATTATCCCAACTAAACAAACAATTTAAGCAAGTACTATATCACTACTACCACTATGCCTTATTTTCTTTACTAACAACAAAAATAAAAACTTATATCCTTACCACAAAGTTATTAATCATATAGCACACATCTTACAAAAAGCCAACTTTATAATAGTCATTTATAACACAAGGAAGAGGAAGCCACGTTATGTCTCCTCCAAATTATCCTTTCTGGGAAAGGGATTAAATATGACCAGGAGGTCTTAAAGAGGTTATTAAAATGGGGTTGGGAGAGAGGATTTTTTGCCACCCCCAGGAGCTCCGCGCGGGTGAGTTTTATCCTTCAGAAAACCCCGAGCAGCAGGCGCTGGTCAGTTCATGGCTCCGTGCGGAGCGCGCCAGCTCTGAAGACAACAGGAACCGGACAAAATTTCCTGAAACACAACTCCTTTTCAGAGCTGAAGTTCCAAGACCATTCCCTCCCAGTCTCGGAGCGCAGGTTTTTTCAACAGACCCAGCGACTTTGCCAGAGCGGGCCCTGTCCACGGGGCTCCGCGGGCACCGGGGGAAGTGAGATCGGGTCAAAAAATCTAAAAATAACAAAGAGATGTTTATTGTAATTTAAAGACTTTCGTAGGATTGAATTCTCGTTCGGTTTCTAAGCAAGAAATAAGGGATTTATTGATCAGGGTAATTAAAAATCTCCCGGAAGCTACATAAAGGCAGATGAAGTTGCAGCTTCTTTGCTCCCTGTGTGCCATGTATTTAATGAAGTTATGAGCAAGTTAGAGGTTACAGCGAGCAGTCGTGTGACTGGCGCCTCCTGCAGAAACCACGGGTAGTCCCGCCAAAACCGGAGCCCCGCTCGGCGCCGCTGAGCCCGTGTCCGACCCCACGCCAAGTCCCAGCGAACCTTTTGCAGTCCCGCGCATGGCTTGCCCAGTCTTGCAGATGTTCCCCTCAGCTGCACGAGGCCTCCTCCCAGCGAACACATTTTAAACGTGGCGCGGAATTGGGCAGTCTCCTTCGGCAGCACTGCGCATGTGCAGCGCAGTCGTCCGTACAGCAAAATGACGGCGCCCTTCAAAGACCATTTATACAGCAGAAGGGCTGCTTCTTGTTCCTTTCCCTACAACAAAATGCTGACGCTCTATCTGGAGCATGCGCATTACCGCCGACGCCATTTTGTGACCACTGAGGCTTGCAGCCTTCAAGTACAGTGCCACCTTTGGTCGCTTCTGTTATTGCAAGGAGCAGGGGGAGAGAAGAACGGAACAGAAAGTTATACATGAATAGAAGGAATACAACAGCGAGGAACTTATTCTATCCCAGCAAATGGGAAAGATTTGCAAGGTGCAGGCTACCTGAATCCAGAAACAGACCCCTCAAATTTTAGATCACATGATATTTCAGGAAACAATTTTAAATCAACTAATTGGTGTAATATATGGTGTAAAATAATTAGTGCTCAAGAATTAAAATTACAGCATTCGTGTAACCAAAGCCAGTGACAGGGAAGAAGCGATTTGCATCAGAAAGGAGGGATTCGTCAAGCAAAGATAAGCTGTCTCCACAAATGTTTATTCCAAAGGATTTTTTTCGTCTGACAAGGCCCCAGTGATATGCATTCGATATGCAATCACAATAAGATAATATGAGTGAGTCGCCAAAGATGTTTATTCCCGAACAGAATTCCAGTAAAGAAAATTAATTATTCATCCCTTCCGGTAAAACTTTTCATCAGACCGGCAGCAAGAAAAGAAAATACATGAATATGCTAAAGGGATAAGAGCAACAAAAAAGCGAGAAGACCCTTGCTCAGCAGAAAAATGTATTAAAACAGAACCCTGCAAAGGCCGAATTTGTGAACCACGGGGGAATTCGGAGCGATAGAGTCCCAATTGTTGTTCACCCCAGTGTTGACCCCGGGCACGGCACTGTTTTGCTTGTGGCTTTTTCAAAACTTATACTTTGATTATTCAATAAATTCTCTTTAATTATTAAATTGGCTAATTAATTTATAATAATTTGGCTGAAGTGAGGCGAAAAAGGATTAAAGAAAGAGGTTTTTGAAATGAATGAAATGTAAGAAATTCCCTTTTTTTGACACAGTTTGTCATTTGTTAAGAAAGTTATGCTGTTTAAAATGTTATGCCAGTTGTAACCTGTCTGTTAAGGAAGTTATACCCTCAAAACCTTATTCCAAGTTGTATACCCCCTCTAAAACCCCGGGTTCCCTTCCCCTTCCGTCGGGCAAGGCTGTCCCCATTCCCCACCAGCTCCTCGAACTGCTGGCCCCGCCTAATAGGAAAATCCAAGGATTTCCATGGTGCATCGCTCCAAACCGAAGTGCAGTTGCCGGCAAGCGGACCCAAAAGCCGGGACCCGGCACAAAATCCAGATAAAAGAGAAACACTACAACAACGAGAAGACCCTCAGCTACCTAAGGACTGAATTCTGCTTCTGCCGCCTCGCCACGACCACAAAGGGACTGGGAAGAAGTGACACCCCTAGACCACACGAGCCCAGTTGGGTTGCCGGGAATTCCCGCGAGATCGGAGCCTCCCGACTCTGCTGTGGCGAGAGCAGAAGGTCCGACTGACACCTGATCCTCAGCGGCGACAGGAGCGAGGGCGGCGACAGGAGCAGCGGCGGCGCAGGCGACCCCTCGAGTTCCCCCTTTAAAGAGCTGACTAATAAAGGCTTTTCAAAGGAGCAGGTCTCCTGGCCCAATTTATAACAGTTTTGACATAGAAAATTAACAGCTTGTAATTGTGCCTTGTTGGGGAACTCAAAAAAGAGCTCTTGCCTCCTCCTCCGCAGTGGCCAGAGAGACAGGGACACAGAGCGGGGCCAGGGCAGCTCTGCTGCCACCGCCGCACCCACAGGCTGTGCCGCCCCACCAGCTAAGTATGGCCTGACCCCTGCCTGGCATCCCTCCCTAGCCCAGCTGGCCCGGCCGTAGGGAATGCAGCCACCACCAAGAAGAACAAACGAGATCGACCACAGATAACTGCAACTTGACATATCACAACAGGACGATTGAAGTTACGGGCATGTCGGACACTGTCGCAGGAATTGGAGGATCTGCATTGTGTTTGCAAAGTAACTATACAATTGCAGTTACAGGGCCAGAAAGGAAAATAGCAGCAATTCATTCCCTTGTAGTGCAAAAACCTATCACTAGTGTGAGGCAGAGACCTGCTATCACAGTGAAGAGTAAAAATAGAAGATTTTTTTTAATTTGAGTCATGGATGCATTTACCACTCTAAAACTAACTTGGAAGACAAATAATCCTGTAGATTAGATCCAAGTAGAAGAGCCAAGAGCTGACAGCTTCACAGGGAAATGAAAAGACCTTGTCAGAAATCTCAGAGAAGAAAGTAACAGCAATCCAACAACCCAAAAACTTACTAAGAAATACAGGAGAAAGTAGAAGAAACTTGAATGTATTGTACAGTCATTTGCAAAATGCTGCAAAGTTGAATAGCAGCTTACCAAACTTGAGGTTGTTGCATTTTTTTAAGTAAAGCTGCAGTTACTATTGAGACATTAATTTTGAAGAATTAAGGACTTTAGTTAAACTAGATATTGCTGATGTAGATTTCCCTTTTACTAACTAGACATTGTTCAGGTAAACTTCCCTTTTTTTTAACATAAGCCGGATTTAAGGAACCAATAAATCAGGAGGCCTGTCAACTTAATCAATAGACTCCAAGAACACAATGTGATCATAATCGGATAGTCTTGAGAAAACAGGATCCAGGTGTCATCAACACTAAAAGGTTAAAAAGTCAAAGCGAGGAAGACCATCTTACTTCATCATTTTGAGACCCCACCCCATAAGAAGGACCACCGACCCATTTCAAAGAACAAACTACGCATGCTTAATTGCTTTTGGCTAATTACCATACAAGCGGGGAATGGGATGGACCAGAGTTATGAATATGCATTTGTGTTTTGGGTATTCAACACTCTTGTGCATAAAAAGACCCTGTGAGCATCTGTAAATTGCGCGTGTGTATTTGGGAGCTATCCCGCACGCTGCCCGGCGTCGTAATAAACACACACTTTCTAACTTCAAACTGTTAGAGAGTCTTTGTCCGTCATAGTTGGATATCGGTATTAGATCAATATCCATATTTTTTTAATAAATCACTATGAATTATACTCAAGGTTGTATTTATATTTTAATATGAATCAAGGGTTGATAAGCTAAGCATAATTAAGCTCCACTATGTTTAGGTTTGAGAACAGTTAAGGTATATGTTGTTGCTTTGGTATCCAGATGCTAAGCTCTCCTCAGATTAGTTTTATCAAGTTTAAGAGTTGTTTAATTCAAAATTCTAAATAAGTTTTGTTAAAATATGCTTCTTTAAATTTCAAAGTATAGTTTTTGGTTTTTTTTAGACAAAAGGCTACTCCAACTGAAGCAGCTGTGATGACCTGCTGATGAACACCTGTTTGTTGACGGAAGAGGATGCAGTTTGTTTGTATGTCTTGAAACACGTTGGTATAGGGTTGTTTTTTTTTTTAAGTTAATTTTGGGTTTTGAATTAATTCTAAGTTTTTGCAGTTTTAAGGTTGCTGGAGAGATAAGAAGCAATAAATGCAATGCCTTATTACCTATCAAAGATTTCAACATAATCTGATTTCTTAAACAAGAATGTTAGCAAATTTACCAGATGGAGATTACACAGGGTACAGTTACGAGAAGCTACTCAGCTGTTCCGCAGTCTGCCAAATTACACATTATTATATTTGTTTTTCAGTACCCTTGCACTTTAAGAAGTTTTACTAAATTCTTGTTTTGGTGAAATTTGCAGTTGCCATGGGTTTTTCTCATAACTGATTTACTTATAAGTCTAATATGCTTGTTGAGACACTTATTGCCTCCAGTATACCATCATGCGGTTATTCTACTTACGGATTGCTCACTTTTTAATTTTATTTTTGTGTTAATAATAGTAGAATAAGCTACATCTTGTCATATTATAGCTGTATTGAGTATGATGGTTGACTTTGAATTTTCCTTAGTGTACCTTGTGTCTTTCTGAAGTAATAATGAGCTACATTTTATTAATTGGAAGTCCTTTTAGGGCAGAGTTCTATTGAGTTCATTATGTTAAGCTTTATTGCTGTCAAAATTCGTTTATACCAGGTTTGGGTGTTATTCAGCCTGAGTTAGTATGGCTTTTCCTAGTCAGTTGTCAGTGTTTTCCCTTTTATGCATCCTGAGACGCATGGGTTCTGGCCGTACAGGCTGTGCAGGAGGCAGAGGTGTTTGGGCTTTCTGTGTTTTCTAGGGGTTCTCTATGCCTGTTGATGTCTTTGAGCTTGAGTGGAAGGTGGAAGTTTTTGAGGACCTTGTTCTAAGTGGTAGAGAGACTCTCTGGCTTTTTCTCTATGGAGTATTTTTGTCCATCCTTCAAGTGGGATGCTCTATGTCCTTTCAGCTTTGGATTGGGTTTGTCAGTGCAGTCTCTTTTTGCTTCCATCCTGTTTTTCAGATTCCAACTCATTTGGTGAAAGAGCTCATAATTTTACCTCCCTTTTTGTTTTATTTTACATTTATAAATACATGAATGCTTAGAATATATTTTCTCAATTTTTTCAAATAGTTACAACTGATATATTTTTAGGAGAAAAGGTTATGGACCTTGGCTCGGATAAGTGACAGCTGTGTTTTGACTGTGATAAAAGAATGGGATAGCTAATCAGGGGAAGATCCTAAGGAAAAAGGAACTGAAAGTATTGAAGAAATGGTTTGGGAAGACTAGAAGACTGACCAAATGGGAGAGACACTTACTGCTGTGAGGTCAGTCTGGGCCTGTAGTTGGATGCTGCAGTAGGAGTTTTGCAGTCATAGTCAAGCTAGGTGAAGGCCTATGGTTAGAGGCGGCAAGGGAATACTTATCGTATTCTACTGTCATAGTCCTACTAGAATACAGTCATATTCTAGTAAGAAATGACCAGCAGTCAGAGTCTGCAAAAGAAGCCTACGGTGGGAGTTTACTGCAGTCAAAGGTCAGTGAGTAGTTAGGATCAGGATGGATGAATTATAAAAAAGAATAAAGCAGGACCTTTTCACATTTTTAGACAAGAGTCTGTAGCTTGACCCGTTTCTGTCTCAACGTGAAGTCTGAATATTAGTTGTATGGTGTGAACTTACTGATATGATGATAGGCATTATTCATAGGTTGATATTATTGTGTTATAGCTGGCTTCTTAGAAAACACATGTTGTTCCAAGATTTTATTTATTTTTTCTATAATTGCTTTAAGCATTTCATGACTGCTATTGTTAAGGACCCGGTTTTAAATATGTGTTACATTGTTCTCTAGCTGTTTATGCTAGTTTCTGCACTAGCTCGGTGGTGTGACCCGGTGCTGTCCCATGATTTTTAAGTACTGTGGTGGTTTAGCATGAATATGAAGGGGTTGTTTTTTTTTCTAAGGAAGTTATAGCATGGATTGACAGCTTGGCTGACAAAGAAGAGCATTGTATATGCCTCTTGGAGACCCAGTCTTAAATCAAAAATCCCAAGCGACTCGTCCCTTTCTTTTTCTGGCTGGCAAGGAGCTAACTGACCTCGTAAGTCAGACGTTTGGGCTAGACCCCCCGGGGCCAGGTCCCTGCCTGTGGGAGAGTGGCCAGGGCCAGTAGTGTCCCCTCTTCCCCCCCGGTTCCTCCAATGGGGAGAGGAGGAGGACTGCAGATCAGCAGTGCTGGCCCTGCACCAAGGGCCGCAGCAGCCGTGCTCTTGGTTTGGCTGCTGGAACCTCTGGTCCGAGGGAGGAGAGACCATTGAGAACTTTTCTCCGGAGTTCCAGGGAGCTGATCCAAGTCTGAGTTGCTTTAGATCTGACCAGGGGTGGAGGAGGGTCATTCATCAGCGTTCCTGAGCATGCTCCCTCTCCCCCTTCCTCCTCCCACCATCA
Source organism: Sylvia atricapilla (assembly GCF_009819655.1). Taxonomy (NCBI): domain Eukaryota; kingdom Metazoa; phylum Chordata; class Aves; order Passeriformes; family Sylviidae; genus Sylvia; species Sylvia atricapilla. Next base: position 18,116,257 of record NC_089173.1, on the reverse strand, counting down.
CCTGTGGCCTTGAAGTTCTGGGAGTCAGCTGGAGAGGAGAAAAAAAGACTCTGGGCAAAGACTTTAACCCTTTTCCCTCCTCCATGGAAGACAGAGTGATTTGAAATGTATAAAGACAGCATTGAGACAAAGTCAGTGAAAGGACTGAGAAAGACTATTGGAAGATGGGATGAGGAAGTGGACATTTCTGACCGGACTTCTTAGATGTGAATTATGGGGGAAATGGACTGTTTTTGTAATATCCTAATGCTGCTTGGGGGAATGCAAGTTCTAGCCAAGGAGTTGTGTGTACTGATGCATATGAGATTTAATTGAGAATTTTGAATAGAATGTGTCCCCAGCTCCTGGGAAAGAATAAGGAGGTCTCTATTTCCTTTGAGTTAGAGGCGAATTTAGAGATAGAAGAGAATCCCTGTTTTGTACTAGGAAAGCATTCTTAAAATGATACCCCAAACATGCGGAGGCCCATAAGCAGCTTGGGAAGCTGTTATATGGGTGGGACTGCACAGAACCTGCAAAATTCCGGGCGGTTGCAGATTTGTGACATTGAGAGCCACCAGACCTTTTCTTGTGGCGTGTTCTCCATAACTCTAGAGAGGCTCCTCTCCCAAGGTGATGTAGGATCGTGTTTAAATGGTGGCAACTGACTGAAATCATAGTTTTCTGTTGTATTTCTCTGGGGAATGGTTTTTTCCCCAGGGCCCCTGGAGCTTGCAACTCTATAGTTTGACCTTTCCTTCCTTTCTGGACCCAATTGGCTGAGTTCCAGCCATCCCCCTGGCAGGAGCCTTGATAAGGTCCTGCTCTTCCTCTTCTCGTTCTCTTACCTCCTGAGGCCTTCTCTTACCTCCTGGGGCCTTCTCTTGCTCCTGGGGCCCCGCCTCCTACCCTCTGGGCCCTTGCCTCTTGGCCCTCCTGCCCTCGCCTCCCCGTATGGAATAAACGTCTTGGATCAACCCTGGGGGTAAGAGCCTCTTTTGGAATCTTTTGCCCTGGTCCCCTCGAAGCATTTCCCCCAAAGCCTCCCAAGAAACAGAGCTAGCCCCGGGGGGCTGCGGGGGAGTGCTTCAGTTGGCGCCCAACGTCGCTTTTTATTATATTAAAAGCCCACGCAGTAGCTGGAGCCCCTTCCAGGGGTCTCAAAAGCTTTTGAGCAAGTCAACTACCCTACCATCTAGGAGTTGCCTTTTTGTGACCCTAAGTGGTTGGGATTGAACCGGTAGCTTGCCCTACGCCTGAGGCAAGTCGGCTCAGGACTAGGGACTTCTGATGCAGCTGCACACACAAGCCTCGGTCCACAAGACAGGTAAAATTCCCTCGTGTTGCGGCTATCCCGGGAACAGCTCCTAGCTGGGGGGAGGTTTACCATTGGATCGTGGACACTGCACGGCTGCAGGGTGCGCTAGGACCCAGCAGAGTCAGTTTGAAGTAAACGTGAGGGGTTTTCCCTGGCCGGAGCTCCGCAGCGAGCGGCGCCGCCCCGGCCGGCACAGCCCACGTTTCGGGGGTTTTCACGGCACGGGTCGGGTCACAAAAGCCAGGCTACGGCGGCTGGACCCCCCCCAGTGCCCCTGGAGCCGGAGAGAAGCGGCAGCAGTGACGCGCTCTCGGCCCCCGTGGTTCCCCCGTCTCGCTTGCTCGGGCTCATACCGAGTGTCGGGAAAATTTCGTGTTGTGTTTTCCGCGTCAGAAGGTAGATTTTGAACAGGTAGTTTTTAAAACATCAGAAACATGGGCGTACGGCTATCTGTTCACCAAAAGAGTTTATTACAACAGCTTTAAAAGTATTTTAATTGATGTTAAAATCCCTAAAAGTTGCTAATCATTTTGTCGCTTGGCTATCAGCTGAAATTCCAGAATCTGCCTTGCAAGACTTAAATTCTGTTTCATTTTGGGATAAAATTGGACATCATTAACTTCAAAAATTGAGAATGGTGATAAAAAAGCTCCTCTATTCATTCCAATATTTTACAAGCTCGCAAGCAGCTGTTAGAAGCGGAAAAAAAGCAGACAGCCACAGACAAATTCCCCAAATGCCTTTTCCCTTTTCCCTGATTCCTCCGTTCCCGAACTGGAAAAGCTCAATGAGCTTCCCCAGCAGAACAGGACCACGTGTTGGGGGACAATGGCGGACACCATGTGCTTGCTCTTTCTCCCCAACGACCCCCTCTCTCCCCAGTTCCCTGCCCCTGCTCCATATCTCTTCCCCATCCTTCCTCCAGTGCCTCCCCCTCCCTCCGAGCGGCGGGGACGGGGGCGGGCCCCTTGCAGCCTGCGGCCCGGGTGGTGTGGGGGTGGGCATCTCCCAGCCTACAGCCCCAGCGGGGGAGGAGATTTCCTTGCCGCAAGGGGAAATGGCAGCCTCCTCCGGGACCCCGGCAGAGGGGGGGGGAGCTGCCTCGTGCCAGACCCCAGGGGGTGGGGGAGGGAATACCTCCTGCCTCCCTGGGCAATGGAAGAGCAGCAGAAATTTTAGTAACTCAGAAAGATGTTGGTGAAAGCATACCCTCTGTAGCACCTGTAGTTTATCTTGGTAAGAGAAACGGCAGGAGAACTTATCAGCCGTTATCCTATCAAGATAAAAAGGAACTTTGTAAAATACAGAGAGAATTTGGAAGATCCAGTGAAATTTTTAAAGGTATGATGAGAGCAACTTTTAATTCGAATGAAATGGTACCTACTGACATCAAAGACCTATTCAGATGCTTGTTAAGTCCCTCAGAATATGACTTATGGGAAACCAGATGGAAAAGGGCTTTGATAACAGTATTACAGGAAATTCACCAAACTCCTGGCGAAGCAAAAGACAATGATGATAATGATATCACACATGATCATTTGTGTGGTGAAGGGAATTGGCACTGTCCAGAAATGCAAACTCGAGTGTTATCCAAGCCAGTCTTAGATAAGATCTGTAATGCTGCAGAAAAAATGTTTACCAGCTACCAACAATAGAAGTTAAAGGCAGTTATGTTAACATTAAACAGTTTCCTTCAGAGAATTTCTTGCAGTTTGTGGACCGTCTGAGAACACAAGTGGAAAGACAAGTGCAAGATCCGGTGGTGCAGGCAGATTGATCAAGGAGATGGCTCAGAGGAATGCTAATGAGACCTGTCGTAGAATTATTCTTAGCCTTCCCCTCGACCCATCGCCTAGTCTTGCACATATGATTGAAGCCTGTACCAGGAAAGCAGAATTGTTCAGTGCACCTGAAAGGAATCCAGGACTGGCACACCCACAGCATGCGGCAGCTGCGGTACCAGGACCAAGGAGGCAACCAATGTCACCAGACCAGCTGCAGCACATCACCTGCCTCCGTTGCAAAAGCCAGGACACTTCGCCAGAGCCTGCCACAAAACCAGAAACAGAAGAAGTTCAACAAACAAAAAAACTGAGCTTACAGCGCGTACCCGCTGTGATAAAAATACGCGCAAAGATATAAATATAGCGGGACCCACACTGGCAAATGCCTCTCTCTAACAAAAAAGGGGGAGGATGGGACACACGGTTGTGGGGATGCAGAAAAATAAAAATGTCAAATGTTCAATTAACAAGGTTTGGCAGCGCGAGGCCGATTCAGGCTCGTGACTGCCAAAGGTTTCATTTCAGGTCTACTGATTGGACAGTCATTACAGTGGACCTGTCAAACATCCCACAGGATCTGACGGTTTACCACATGGGACTGGACAGTGAGTATTTTGTTATTGGGGACACAGCACACACACCTTTGGAGATTGAGGTAGCTCCCATGACCATTAAGGGAGAGATAACAAGCCTTATGCTGTTGGCACGCTGCATGCACCCACCATTTTACCTAGTAGAGGGGCAAATTCTTGCTCAGGCCATTCCTGTTCCAGCAGAGATCACAGCAGATGGAAAATCACCAGAAGTCTACTGGCTGAGGTGGTGGGAGAGAATAAACCCTGTATGGCATGCAACCTAGCCTGTGGGCCAGACCGCCTCCATGTGGAAGGGGTCCTGGACACGGGCGCGGACATCACAATTATACCTAAAACATGTGGCCATCACATTGGAATTGCAACCTGTAGCGGGCAAACTTCAGGGCATAGGTGGAATCACATTGGCAAAAATTTCAAAAAACATCGTGCAAATTGAGGGACCTGATGGAAAATTGGCCAGCGTCCCGCCCATTTGTTGCAGAATATAAGGCCCCCCCTGTGGGGGAGAGACACCATGTCCCAGTGGGGAGTCCAATTGGTCATTCCTAAGACTCCTCAGGATTTTTGCAAATAGCCACTGTGGAGCGCCCTACCCAAAGTTAACGTGGCTGGATAATACCCCAAATGGGTAGCACAGTGGCCATTGAGTAAAGAGAAGCTCAAGGCGCTTGAGGAGCTCGTGGAAGAACAATTGGCTCAAGGACACCTAGAAGAGACAACTAGTCCTTGGAATTCCCCAGTCTTTTTAGTAAAGAAACCGGGGAAGGACAAGTGGATGGTTGCTCCATGATCTCCGGGAAATAAACAAAATTGTAGAGGACATGGGACCACTCCAACCAGGGATGCCCACTCCATCAATGCTCCCTCGAGATTGGCAATTGGCTGTCCTAGATATCAAGGACTGTTTCTTCAAATTCCACTGCACCCAGAAGATGCCCCACGGTTTGCATTTCTCGGTTCCCACCATCAATCGAGAAGCCCCAATGAAGCGCTATCACTGGAGAGTTGTTGCCCCAAGGCCTTAAAGTGAGTCCTTTCATATGCCAACAGTACGTAGCCTCATTGCTATCTTCGGTACGTGCCAAGAGAAAGGATGCCATCATCCTTCACTACATGGACGACATATTATTGTGCTGCCCTAATAACATAATACTCCAACACACACTGGACATAGTGGTTAAGGTTTTACCCTCTGCTGGATTTCAATTGCAGGAAGACAAAGTTCAAAGGATGCCACCTTGGAAGTACCTGGGTCTGGAAATCAGTGCGAGGACCATTGTTCCACAAGAAATTGGAACTTGAGTGCAATCCCCAAAACCCTAGCAGATCTCCACTCCTTGTGTGGGTCTTTGAATTGGGTAAGACCCTGGCTAGGCCTCACGAATGATGGATTTAGCCCTCTCTTCAATTTATTGAAGGGGAGAGGGAGCTGGTTTCTCACAGGGAAATGACCCCAGAGGCAAAGACGGCGATCGAAAAGGTACAGAAGGCTTGTCAGAGAGGCAGGCTCATCGGTGTGAGCCAAATGTGCCTTTCCATTTCATTGCTCTAGGAAAGCTGCCACATTTGCATGGTTTGATTTTCCAATGGATCGAGGGGCAGAGAGATTCACTCTTGATCATAGAGTGGGTCTTCCTCTCTCACCAAAGATCCAAGACCATCACTAAGCCACAAGAATTGATAGCTCAGCTGATTCGGAAGCCAGGGTAGATTGTGTGAACTGGCTGGTTGTGACTTTACATGTATTCACCTTCCAGTCAGACTTTCTAAGGAGGGAAGGAACTCTCCTGAGAGATTGACCAAAGAGATGTTTGAGCATTTGCTCCAGAGCAATGCCAGTCTCCAATTATCTCTGGACAGCTACAGAGGACAAATATCAGTCCATGCCCCGTCTCACAAGTTGTTAAACGAGGAATTCCACCTCATTCCTTGTGAGATAAGGGTCGGAGACCACTCAAGGCTCTCACAGTGTTCACAGATGCTTCTGGGGCTTCCCACAAGTCGGTGATGACTTGGAGAAATCCACAGACTCAGCATTGGGAAGCTGATGTTGAGTTTGTGGAGGGATCCCCCCAAGTGGCTGAACTGGCTGAAGTGGTAAGAGCTTTTGAGAAGTTCTCAGAACCAATTAACTTGGTAACGGACTCTGCATACGTAGCGGGGGTAGTGTCCAGAGCGGAGCAGGCTGTGCTCAAAGAAATCGAGAATGAACATCTCTTCAGATTGCTTCGAGGCTAATTCATTTAGTCTCTCATCGAGAGCATCCATTCTATGTGATGCATGTGAGGTCACATACTGATTTGCCAGGTGAAATTGCAGAAGGGAATCGTCAGGCAGACTCCCTTGCTGCACCAGTTGAAAAAGCACGTCTCCCTGATGTCTTCCAACAGGCAAAGCTGAGTCACCAACAATACCATCAAAATGTGCCAGGTCTGATCCGTCAGTTCCAGCTAACACGGAGTCAGGCTCGAGCCATTGTTGCCACCTGTCCCAACTGCCAGCTCCAAGCCATGCCGTCTATGGGCATGGGGGTTAACCCCCGGGCCTTGGCAGTTGTGAAGTGTGGCAGACAGACATCACACACATTCCTAGTTTTGGTCGCCTCAAGTATGTTCATGTAAGCATTGACATATTCAGGTGCAGTTTATGCCTCTGCCCATGCAGGAGAAAAGTCTGTGCATGCCAAGCAGCACCTAGTGCAAGCTTTTTCAGTATTGGAATCCCAAAAGAAATCAAAACTGATAACGGCCCAGCGTATGTGTCCAAGGAGTTCCTGGAGTTTGTCCAGCAGTGGGGAGTGAAACGTAAGACTGGCATCCCTCACTCCCCCACAGGTCAGCTGTGGTTGAGCGTGCACACCAGATGCTCAAGCAAGTCTTGGCTAGACAGAGCAGTTCACTGCGTGGATGTCTCCGCAGCAGAAGCTCTGCAAAGCCATGTTTACTATCAATTTTCTGAACTGTTCATTTGAAAATAGTCCACCCGTGGTACGTCATTTTAACAGTGGCGATCAATTCAAATTGTCTCAGCGTCCACCAGTCTTGATTAGGGATCCTGAAACTTGGGAAACCAAAGGTCCCTATGAGCTCGTGACCTGGGGTCGTGGCTATGCATGTGTGGCTACTCCCTCAGGCCCTCGGTGGATTCCTCAGAAGTGGGTGAAACCTTTTGTCCCCAAAAATCCAGCTCTAGCAGAAGGGGATGACAGGCAAGTAGCCGTTGCCTCAAAGAGAAGACAACCGCCGGATGGGGAAAAAGAATCTTCCTAGGTGTGGACTCCTTCCAGCAGAAACAGAAACTTCTACCGTGTTTTAAAATGTCTGTTTTTCCCTTTTAGAGAAAACCTACCTCCCACTCAACCCTGTGATGAACCCCATCCAAGCTGTCATCTTGTTAGTGACAAGTGAAACAAGAATCTGAAGATGGGTCAAGGAACTGTTCAGGGGTTGGGGATTCACAGGGTGGTGGATTTCTATAGTTAAAACCATTTTGTTGTTTCTTGTTATTCTTTTTCTTGTAACCATAGCATTCGGGATCCTACGTTGTTTGATTTTCAAAGCTATCAAGTCTCATACCTTCTACCTCAGAAGTCAACCGCATAGAGTTGACAAACCTAAAGCAGTCTGACTTTCCACCAATTGTGAGTGGTGGGGAAATCAGCATTCCAAGTCAAAATGAACCTAATGCTTTTCTTGTAACTTTGTTAAACAAAAAAGGGGGAATTGTTGTATTTCTCTGGGGAATGGTTTTTTCCCCAGGGCCCCTGGAACTTGCAACTCTATAGTTTGACCCTTCCTTCCTTTCTGGACCTAATTGGCTGAGTTCCAGCCATCCCCCCTGGCAGGAGCCTTGATAAGGTCCTGCTCTTCCTCTTCTCGCTCTCTTACTTCCTGGGGTCCCCTCTTACCTCCTGGGGCCTTCTCTTACCTCCTGGGGCCTTCTCTTGCCTCCTGGGGCCCCTGCCTCCTACCCTCTGGGCCCTTGCCTCTTGGCCCTCCTGCCTTCGCCTCCCCGTATGGAATAAACGTCTTGGATCAACCCTGGGGGTAAGAGCCTCTTTTGGAATCTTTTGCCCTGGTCCCCTCGAAGCATTTCCCCCAAAGCCTCCCAAGAAAGAGCTAGCCCCGGGGCTGCGGGGGAGTGCTTCAGTTTTCTCTCTGTTTGTGGGAAAGTGCAGTTTGGGGTAGGGGGGAAGGTGTTTGAATGTCTCATTTTTTTCTCTCTCTTTCCTTAGTGATAATAAAATTTATCTGTTTTTTACTGTTAAGTTGTGCCTGTTTCGCCTTTTTCCCTCAAAATCCTGTCTCTCAGTTGGTAAACAAAATTTGGCAATCGTGAAACCACCACAAGTATTTTTCAGAGTTCCAAGAAACAATACCTGAACTCCATTGAAAACCTCCTTTGAACTGATGATATTGTGACCTTTAGTTATTGTTACAGAAGCACTCTAACAGTTTGCCGTGTTTAAGGCATCCCTATCCCAAGGGAATTTCGGAGGGACATGTTATTGGATGGTTCAATTATTCTTTCACCCTAAGATTCCTAGGAGCCTTGTTTTGAAATATGTCTAGGGAATTCTCTTCCAGTTAGAGCTCAGGCAGTGGCCAGGCCTTAGCTCTATTTGGATGGGAAATTTGCCAACAGACCCAGGTATTTTCTGCATTGAAACAATATTCAAGTCTCCTTGACTTGGCAATTTGACCCTATGGATATGACAGCTGAACCTATCTTTGACAAGAGCTTGGAGAATCATTATCCAGAGAATGATTGTCCAAATCTTCCCTGATTTGTGGTTTATCAGTTGTCTGCAGACTCTGGGATGATGGTACAGTATTGCAGAGATTGCTAATTACCTAATTTCACATGTCTTACTGATTAAGTGTATTATCTGAAATATTCCTAATGGTTGTACCTGACTTATTCCTGATTGCTGTCAGTTTTTTGTTTCACTACATATATAGTTTTGTCTTGTTATTCCCTTCATGTTCTTAGCAAGAGTCATGCATGCTGTTTTTAACACAAAAACCGAAACCAACCAACAAACAAACAAACAAACAACAACAAAACCCTAAAATCCCCCCCCCCAAAAAAAAAAAAAAAAAAAAAAAAGAGGGGGAATTTAGTGCCTTAAGAAGGCTGAATCATGCAAGATGTGCATCAGAACTTCAGACAACAGATAATTGTGAATAATGTAATATTTATATTAGAATTTGGAAAAAAAGGTATAAAATCTAAATTTCAATTTTGAGCTCAGATCACATCTGCCAGAGGCTCTATGTGTTCAGATCTATCAAGTTTTTGGTTGTAATCTACATGGAACTGGAAAACAAGTAAGTGAAAAAACACTCTGTAACCTAGCTGAATGAAGTTTCCCAATAGAGTTTCCAGGCTTTTAAGGAATAATCCACTTTATCAATATAGCAATTTTTTTCAGAATATCTTTTCCAATTGATTCATTAACTTGAGGAGAAGAGGTGAATGTGTTTTTATCATTAACAGGTTAAAAGTAGTCATCTCTTCATTTGATCAGACATCAATTTCCTCTGAGAAAAGTAAGGTCCAGTGACAAGTGACTTCACCACCACCCTGCCTTTGTAATTGGAACAGGAGCAAAAGTAGGACTGCCAGAATATGGCTGTGTCAAGAGACTTACAGAGGAAACTTGTCAACAAAAGCCTTATGTCATCATCATGGTATAATGTTTCTACTAACCTTCTTCACGCTACTTCCTGTTCCAGGTTCCCAAAAAGACATTTAGTGATGTCAAGGATCAACCTTTCATCTAATGGACCTTTTCCTGAGTCTCAACTATTTGGGATTTAAATAATGGTCATTTACCTCAATTTCCCGTAGAGATACTGGACATTATTTTTATTTTTCTCATGCTGTGACCCTGTGTCAGCCACATGATTTGATTTAGTAAGTTTTGTTGATTGTGGTTGTTTTTTTATTTATCTTGTCCCGTATTTAATAGATAACCAGTAATAGCCTTAATAAAATGCAAATTGTTTTAACAGTAGAACATATGAGCAATGTCCTAGTCCATGTCCAAGGGGTAATAGTGTCATCCTTGACCCCAGTTTTCCATGGTATCAGAATGTGGCTGAGTATTGTTGCAGTTGGACTTGTTCTGGAAGTGCTGGGAGGATGCAGCTGTGGGAATGTTTCCACCAGTTATTCCTTTTGGTCTGTGGAGATGGGCATGGCTCGCAATCCCGAGTGGTGCATTTGGTGGACCACATTGCTTGGGGAGGCTGGCTATGTTTGCTCCTAACAGTAGTGAGTTGCTGGATTGGACAATTTGGAGAGCGGGACATGGCAAGAGAACTAAAGGAGCGATCACAGGCTTGGGACCTGATTGTGGCCATCACATGAAGTCTTTGGGCACTCCAGCACGAATGGTGGCATCGATCGTTACTCCAAGTGTTGTTGCTACTCAATCTTTGACTACACTTGGTGGGTTGGGATGGTGGACAGCTGAGCAGCTGAATATAACTTCAGCTGTTTTGGATTGGATGCTCACTGATGTAGATTAATATTAGACACAGCACACTGCAAAAAAAGCTGTTATAGAGTTTTGCTATTAGCTCACAGGCATGTGTGTGAAAATTTTGAAGGAATGTGTTGCATGAACCTCTCTGACCATTCTGCATCCATTCACAGGAAATTAAAACAATTACAAGATAACATGAAAGTTGACTGTTGATGACTGGGGTTTGGATGAATGGTTTGAGGTGTGAGGAATCACTGGATGTTTGAAGGATATTACAAAGGGAGCTTTGTTGTTACTAGTAGTCATTGTTTTGTTGCATTGTATTATTTCATGCATTGTGGAGTTGGTGGTTCACTTGGCAGAGAATGCAGTGGGGAGAGTTTGGTTGGTGCAAGAAAAAAGAAGGGGGAATTGTAGCAATGTATCTGTATAACAGGCCATTCTGATGCACCAGCCAAACTGTGAGTAATCTTATCAAACCACCTGCAGTTTTGTTATTAGAGCTCTCAGGAATTCATCAAGGTTACTGAGAAAACAACAGGATCAAAATAAGAACAAGGACTCTGAGAAACTGTCTGGAAAAACTGTAAAGCCTAGATAGGGGAAGCACAACGGGATGATGGACACTTGACCAATTAGATGCCCTGAAGCATGTGTGCCTGCCTCATGAACAAGCAGTTTAGCCAACCCGGAGATGCTTGCCCACGTGGACAGTAGACCTAGAATACATATCTGGCATGTAATGTAAACAATAAAAGGCTTCTGTTGAAATCATATTGATTCATTTATTCAGTTGCTCATTTTTCCCCTGCAGGGGAGGCATCCACCAGCTTGGCTACTGGGATCTTGGCTGCCGTTCCTGAGCCCCCCCATCGGCGTGACTTTGAAATCCAACAGCCGCAGCCACCACCCGGCTGAGATCACATGACCATCTACAGGCCCGGGCGAGATATTAACTCTTTCCTTGACAGATGGGACTTGCAAAGCACTAATCTTCTGTCAGAGTGAGAGAAAAAGACAGAGGGATTGAGATGTGGAGAGACACAGCATAAGACTAAAGTCAGTGAAGAGAGTAAAAGTCCTAATTGAGAGAAAGGAATGAAGAGTTGCCTAGTTTGGGCTGGACTTCTCTTGTGAGGCCGTGGAGAATGGACTAAATGATCCCTGTAACTTATAGAAAGCTTTTTAGGGGGATGCAAGTGCTAGTCATAACCATGGACTGATATAGCTGTGATCTAATGGAGAATTCTGAACAGAGGAATAGAAATAAAGAAAGATGAAGCCCTCTGCCCCCAGGGAAAAAGAAGACCTCTGATTCTTGAGATAAAGATGATTTTGGAGATAGATGAAGAGAATCTTCATTTTATACTAGAAGAGTCATCCTTAAACTGTACCCTAAAAAAAGCTGATATGGCCTATATGCAGTTGTGGGAAAAGCTGCTAAATGGGAGGGACTTCACCATTTGCAGAATTCCCCAGGTGGCTGCAGATTCATTACATGGGAGCCACCAGAGACGTTTCTTGTGGTCATGTCTCCATGGGAGTTCTAAGAGAGGCTCCTCTCCCTAAGAACTGATTAAAGACTGTTTTAAAGTGGTGAAACTGACTGAAAATCACAGGTTTTGTCTCTATGTTGTCAGTGGGAAAATGAACAGTTGTGGGGGGAGGAGAAGTGTTTTGACAGTTTCATTTTGATTCTCATTCTCTTATTTTAGTGTTTGCTAATGAACCTGTCTTTATACCTTTTAAGATTTGGGCCGGCTTTGCTTTTCTCCTAATCCTGTCTCACAGTAGGAAAAGGAGTAGATGATTCTGGTAGACACTCAAACCATGACACTAATTTTAGGAAATAGAAATTGGTAAATGTGAAACCACTGCATGATTGGTGTTTCCTCCTGGTTAACGATCTAAAACCATCCCACTGTGTTGTGGTTTGAAAGTAAAACGATTGAGAGGCTTCAAGTCAGAAATACAATTTAATGAGAAGAAAAGCGAAAAAAGATTAAATAAATAAATGCAATAATACAAAAAGACCACTGACAGAGTCAGAATACAACCTGAGCAGGGTGATGGAAGCAGTCCAGATGAGGTAGTCTTCCTGAAGCAGTGATCCCATAGAAAGGTCTGGTAGCTCTGATCCTCTAAGAATCCAGTGTAAGGGCTGCCTGTACTGGCCCAAATCCCAGTTTATATTCAGGTGAGAATGCTTGGCTCCTCCCCCTGGGCGGAGCACCTCACAATGGGATGATGATCACAGGGGGTCCTTGATGACCATTAAAGAGAGATAGCTCCCGGAGGGAGTTATCTATGAGTCATGCAGCAAGGCATTTGATGGGCCATTAACAGAAGGCACTCCAGAAGGAGGGGGGGTTGGGAAGAGCACTGCTCCAACAATTGGATTCATCAGTTCATGAAGATGGTGATATAATATATCCTATACTACAACCCAGGACACACTGATATATCTATAACCAATAAC